>NC_036649.1:2249669-2359315 GCF_002806865.2 Cucurbita pepo subsp. pepo | reverse complement strand
ATCCTTTCATTTCCCTTTTTACAATAATGTTTGCAGTTTTTTGGCTTTTGTTCTTTGCCTGCATCATCTTGTGATTCCCTTTTTATGTTCTTTCTTTCTTCTCTCTTTCATTTTTCTCCCTGTAAGCTAGTTTTTCATTAAAATTATCTATATAGCTGGAATACATATATTTTTTAGTAAAAAGGAAAAGAAAAACAAATAATTTTTTAATCAAAACAATTCTATGTTTAATCAACTTCTTTTTTGGCCTTTGACTAAAAACAAGGGTGTAGTGACAAAAAATATCTTCATACTCCCTTTATAAATGTATGCCTTGTCTTTTCCCAATAAGGCAGTAATTAGTATAGCAAGCAATTGAAGATAAAATTGCTAAGCAGCTTCTTATTTTATATGTTTGGAATTCCAGAAGTGTCCTTTTTTCTCATTCTATTGGCATGCTTTTGTACTGTAGCTATGACAAATCAAGAACTTATGGATGCTGGGAAGAAAACAATGGATGAGACCGATCAGGCTATTGAACGCACTAAAAAGGTGAAGAACGAACTTCTGGAAACGGGTGATTTAATTGTTTCTGCCCCTTTGTTCTAATGCTTAACTTCGGTCCATAGGTGGTTGAACAAACTATTGAAGTTGGAACTCAAACTGCTGTTACATTAAAAGGCCAAGTATGTTCATCGTTGAAATTACACCTTACGGTTAAAAGTATATTTTCCTATCTGACCTGATTATTAGAATTCCCCAGGTATTCCCTTAACTTTTCCCAATTAAATTTTCAGACTGATCAAATGGGCCGTATAGTAAATGAGCTCGACACGATTAATTTTTCGATTAAGAAGGCTTCCCAGCTCGTGAAGGAAATTGGCAGACAGGTAAGCCTACCTTATGGCCCTCGCACCCCGACCGCCCCAGAAAAACACATTTTTTGGTCTTCTTACTGGGACTAACTTCCCCTCCCCTCCCCTACTCTTTTGGAAAGGTTGCTACAGACAAATGCATCATGCTGTTTCTGTTCCTAATTGTTTGTGGAGTGATAGCCATAATCGTTGTTAAGGTAAATTCTGCAGTTTATTTTGTTCAACAAAACCTTGAAAGAAGAAAAGTTCCAAAAGTGTATTCAAATTTAGTGTCTTTTGCAATAACAAGTGATGTAAATTTTCAGATTGTGAACCCCAACAACAAAGACATCAGGGATATTCCTGGATTGGCACCGCCCGTTCCCGCCAGGAGGCTTTTGTATCTGAGGACACCTGAACATTTCGAGTAAATTCTTGCCTTAGAAACAGGTAGATCTTCGTTGTTCGGTCATCTACTTCGAGTAAATTCTTGCTTAAAGCCATCGAGAGACACGACATTGTGAGAATTCTTCTGCTTTGCTTTCCTTTCCTTGTATGCAATTCAATCTATTCTTGGCTGAGATGTGCATAGAGCTTGGTATGTTATATTAGTTTTTATTTGAAGAGAAACTACAATGTGTTCCTGTAAATGTATTACTTTGAGGTGATTCATGTCTTTGCGGATTTTACCCACTTGACATTGTTTTGTACACTAAGTCATTGTGTCTAACAGCATTATGAATTCCATTCCCACTGCCCAGTGGTTGATAGTTATTCTATTTTATTTGTATACTCTGTTTCAATTACTCACAACTTTTCTCATATTTAGACTATACACAATTATTGCCCTGCAGAAGTTACTAGATTGTACCAACTATATTTCTTGTAACAAAATGTATAAATAGTCTCTTGCCTCATTCCATGCATTAAAACTAGTTACTTAGAAATGTTCATTTGGCCTACAGGAATGAAAAAATGGAGAGCGGAGAGATAGATTATTTAGATCTAGAAATGTTCATTTAGTCTGCAGGAACGAAAAAATGGAGAGAGCGGAAAGATTTTTCGCCGTTAACTAGATTACTTAGATCTAGAAATGTTCATTTAGTCTGCAGGAACGAAAAAATGGAGAGAGCGGAGAGATTTTTCGCTGTTAACTAGATTACTTAGATCTAGAAATGTTCATTTAGCCTACAAGAACAAAATAATGGAGGGAGTGGAGAGATTTCCGTTAACTAATTACATAAATCTAGAAACGTTTATTTATCTTTTCGTTAACTAAATGAGACTCGAATGGAGAATATATTCTCCCTTCTACTTTATATTTATATATCAAAACTAAACATAAAACTAACTAATTATATATACATATATATATTTATGGCGGGTAAGGAAAACTATCGTAATATTAAAAATTGAATTTTTAGAAATTATCGTAACATTTTATTTAAAAAATATACATACAAAAACCAAATATTTTTCATGAGAACCAACCCCACCAAATTAAATAATATTATGTCCAATAATTTGTTGCAAGTAGCTTGTGAGTTGTGGAAATATGAGAATGGGTATAAGGGAATCATTAATCATTTAATATTAATAATGTAATTAAAATGGATGCCAACGCGGCTTGGGAGGATACCAAATTTTAGACCAATTATTTCCTTAATCATAATAATAAACATAGCCTAATTACTTGTTATAAATATTATAATAATATTTTCATACAATGTACCTTCATTACAACTTATATTAATATACTAGATATAGATATAGTAAGACATTAATATTTATATTTGATGGTTCGATCTCTATCCTATAATTTTTAAACTCAATAAAATAAAATTAAAAAATTAAAAAAAAAAAAAAACATGATAACCTAATGCTAACGGAAAAGATCCCTTATTACTAGGTCTGATGCTTCTCGATGGAGATCTCCAAAATAACTGTTTGTTCACGAGACCCTTTAATTCAAGTTTTTCGTGTCAATCCAGATACCTCATTATAAAAAATTAAAAAAATAAATAAAGTTATAGCATCACATTTTCATCTCGTATTTATCATATATTTTACAAGCTTAGAAAGGGCATCGTCACTTTGAAACAAAGTATTAAATTATCTTAAATTGTAGCCTTTCTTACAAAAATGGTAAGACGGGCAAAGGCAAAACATCCAACAAAACTCCAGCAGTGTTTCCTTGTCCTGTTCATAAATGGAAAACATCAAAAGCTTGATTTAAGTAAAACTTTATCGCCATTAGATTGACTGTTTTTGTTCATAATGAACACACACCAAGGTTGTAAGCTGCCGACAAAACGGGCCTCAATCATAGAGACACAAAAAAAAAAAAAAAAAAAATGAGATTTCTCTCTGTTAACTTAAGGGGCATGAAATTTATTTATATTTTCTATCTCATTGGACCCCACTTATCATTTATTTATTTATTTAAATGTTGAAAACTTAGTTATTATTTTTAAGATTGTGTGGATAGAAACATTGTATTATATCTTTTCTTATAAATATTATTAAATTTATTCGGATGTTTTATATTTTTTTAATAAAAAACATATTAAAGAATAAAAACTATTCATTGAAAAGTTTATTTGAAAAAAAATATTTTTTCACAATATATATATATATATAACAAAAAAAAAATCACAATCTCCCTCTATTAAAAAATAAATAGAGATATTTTAAAAATGAGAATTGAAATAGGTGACGAAAATATATATAAAAATCTCGAGCTCAACCTACTAAAAAGTAAATGGAGAATATTTTAAAGATAGGAATTGAAATAGGTGACGAAAATAGAGACAAAAAAGGCTTCCCCATTTCCGTTCCCCATGTCTAAGCTGGACGGGTAAATCGCTCCTAATCCTAACCAAGCATATAGGTAAAGGTAAAGAAATAGAGCTTTTTCTATTGTTGTGTAGTCTCCTTCCTTGTATAAGGCTTAAGGCATGGAGAGTGGTGGGTAAGTAAATGGGCAATTTCACGCTGCTGCCCTGTCTTTTCAGCCTCCAACCCCACACCTTCCTTTCCTTTTGATTAATCTCTTCTTTTCTTCATCTTTCAAGCACTACATAAATACCATTCCTTTTCTTCCTCTTTTTTTCTAAATTGATCTTTTACCTTTCATTTATCACATAAATTAAACACTAACCTCGCCTAAGTCGTAAAGATAGTCTAGTCTCGTACTTTTCTCTCTATTGTATTCTTTCAAATATTACAATTTTATCTTAGACCTTTCGTAAACATTTCAAGACTACTTTTGGAGTATACAAATCGTTAGAATATTGGACGACAAGTTAACATGTTTGGGTATAGTTCTTTCCTATCTAATCCAAACAAGTGTCCTACATTCAAAAGGACGTTACTCCAAAATTGAAACGTTCATGAAAGATCAAAGGTAATATTGCAACTTTTGAAGTAATAGAAGTATTTTTTAACTAATGGACAAAGTTTAAGGATATTTACGATAATCTAGCCCTACAATCTACCTGCCTAAGTCCAAGTCCAATAGATATTTAACCACCAGAATGAAAACAAAGTTTAATATAAAATAAAACCGATTCTAAGTTGTTCTGCTGCAGTTGTCTGCCATCCTCCGAACTGATAGATTTTCTGTATTAAAGAATATATAATAAGATGATAGAGAGACAAATTTGAAGATACAGCAAAGAAAAGGAAGGTGGGAAGATGTTGTTTTTCATTTGANTAAAAAAAAAAAAAAACATGATAACCTAATGCTAACGGAAAAGATCCCTTATTACTAGGTCTGATGCTTCTCGATGGAGATCTCCAAAATAACTGTTTGTTCACGAGACCCTTTAATTCAAGTTTTTCGTGTCAATCCAGATACCTCATTATAAAAAATTAAAAAAATAAATAAAGTTATAGCATCACATTTTCATCTCGTATTTATCATATATTTTACAAGCTTAGAAAGGGCATCGTCACTTTGAAACAAAGTATTAAATTATCTTAAATTGTAGCCTTTCTTACAAAAATGGTAAGACGGGCAAAGGCAAAACATCCAACAAAACTCCAGCAGTGTTTCCTTGTCCTGTTCATAAATGGAAAACATCAAAAGCTTGATTTAAGTAAAACTTTATCGCCATTAGATTGACTGTTTTTGTTCATAATGAACACACACCAAGGTTGTAAGCTGCCGACAAAACGGGNAAAAAAAAAAAAAAAAAAAAAAAAAAAGGAAAAAAAACAGAACAAAATCCCTATTATCCTTGCCGTTCCGGCTTTGGCTAACAAAACAATGACTGAAAAGATTCTTGCCAACTGCCTACTAAGCATGCAATGTGCCAAAGTAATAGAGGTATACCTACTAAGCATGCTATGTGCCAAGGGGGAACTCGGTTGGTAAGGGTTAGGAGTCTCTTGGTTTTACTAGCTTTAGAGGTCTCGAGCTTCAACTTCTCGATGCGATGTTTCCTCAATCCGTACCTTGAGGTGGGCGGGAGTGCCTTTGGGTATAGGAACCTAAGCTTTGGTTCTTGGTTGTCAAATAAATATTCTATTTTAACCCACGAGTGTCCAAATCAGCTTGACACTATTACATTTGGTTATTAAGATAACTCGTAGTTAATCATAACTCAACTAATTAATGTATATACATACTTAACTAAAAAGTCAAAAGTTCAAATTCACTTACTCCTCACGTTAAATTTTATATAAGCAAGTTAATATGAATGCTATTTTAAGTCATGCAAGTTGGAGATATACCTTTAACAAGTAAATATTAGGCACTAATAATAATAACAATAATAATATAGCAAAGGGCAAAATAGTAATTTAGTAAAGTTATGGGCCGAAATAACATTTAGAAAGGTTATGAACAAAATTGAAACAAACTTAAAAGTTAAAAGACCCAAATGAAACTTTGTAAGTCAAAATGGTATTTAAACTTATATTAATCATGTTCATGAAAAGACGAAGAAAAATAAAATAGCGAGCGAGGAGATTTCTCTCTGTTAACTTAAGGGGCATGAAATTTATTTATATTTTCTATCTCATTGGACCCCACTTATCATTTATTTATTTATTTAAATGTTGAAAACTTAGTTATTATTTTTAAGATTGTGTGGATAGAAACATTGTATTATATCTTTTCTTATAAATATTATTAAATTTATTCGGATGTTTTATATTTTTTTAATAAAAAACATATTAAAGAATAAAAACTATTCATTGAAAAGTTTATTTGAAAAAAAATATTTTTTCACAATATATATATATATATAACAAAAAAAAAATCACAATCTCCCTCTATTAAAAAATAAATAGAGATATTTTAAAAATGAGAATTGAAATAGGTGACGAAAATATATATAAAAATCTCGAGCTCAACCTACTAAAAAGTAAATGGAGAATATTTTAAAGATAGGAATTGAAATAGGTGACGAAAATAGAGACAAAAAAGGCTTCCCCATTTCCGTTCCCCATGTCTAAGCTGGACGGGTAAATCGCTCCTAATCCTAACCAAGCATATAGGTAAAGGTAAAGAAATAGAGCTTTTTCTATTGTTGTGTAGTCTCCTTCCTTGTATAAGGCTTAAGGCATGGAGAGTGGTGGGTAAGTAAATGGGCAATTTCACGCTGCTGCCCTGTCTTTTCAGCCTCCAACCCCACACCTTCCTTTCCTTTTGATTAATCTCTTCTTTTCTTCATCTTTCAAGCACTACATAAATACCATTCCTTTTCTTCCTCTTTTTTTCTAAATTGATCTTTTACCTTTCATTTATCACATAAATTAAACACTAACCTCGCCTAAGTCGTAAAGATAGTCTAGTCTCGTACTTTTCTCTCTATTGTATTCTTTCAAATATTACAATTTTATCTTAGACCTTTCGTAAACATTTCAAGACTACTTTTGGAGTATACAAATCGTTAGAATATTGGACGACAAGTTAACATGTTTGGGTATAGTTCTTTCCTATCTAATCCAAACAAGTGTCCTACATTCAAAAGGACGTTACTCCAAAATTGAAACGTTCATGAAAGATCAAAGGTAATATTGCAACTTTTGAAGTAATAGAAGTATTTTTTAACTAATGGACAAAGTTTAAGGATATTTACGATAATCTAGCCCTACAATCTACCTGCCTAAGTCCAAGTCCAATAGATATTTAACCACCAGAATGAAAACAAAGTTTAATATAAAATAAAACCGATTCTAAGTTGTTCTGCTGCAGTTGTCTGCCATCCTCCGAACTGATAGATTTTCTGTATTAAAGAATATATAATAAGATGATAGAGAGACAAATTTGAAGATACAGCAAAGAAAAGGAAGGTGGGAAGATGTTGTTTTTCATTTGATACCTCTCTCTCTCTCTCTCTCTCTCTCTCTCTCTCTCTCTCTCTCTCTCTCTCTCTGAATGTAATGTAAAAACCAAGGCAAAGACATAGCCCATTTCCCTCTCTCCTCCTTCCTTCCTGGTTACCTACTACTGAAAACTCCATCCCATCCCACCACCATTTCATTTTTCTTCTTCTCCCTTTCTCTTAACTCGTTTAACCTCAGGAGAGGGCCTAGAAGCCAAGCTTGGGACAGCATTCCCAACAACATTTCTCTGCCTTCTACATTGGGAGTTTTTTCATTTGGGTTACCTTAACTGTCGGTTAATCTAAGGAGAGGAACTCTGGGAACTGCATACACTGTTTTCATTTTATCATCAACGCCCATTTATTCACTCATCCGGTAACTGAGTTTGCTACATTCATCAGAAGGTACTAGTTACTCAGCAACGTTTTTTGCTTTTTTGTATATTAGAGGAAAAGGAAATGGCGCCTGATCTAAACACAACACTTTCCAAGAAGACGTTTGTTTTTGGTATGAAGGTATGGGTGTTTACTGGAGTCTTGGTGGGGGTGTTTATTGTAATAGTCCTTGTGGTGCTATCAATATGTGTTACTTCAAGAAGAAAGTCTAGAAGGGTAAGTGGCATGCTTCCTCTCAGCCGTATTTCCATTGCATCAAAGGAAATCAAGGAGATTGGGGTGGATCATGTTTCAGCAATCCAGCAGGGCCCCCGCCCCCATGATGGAATCGAAACGGAATCAGAAAAGGTTCTGCTATATTCAAACAAGGCCTACGATTACAGCATATCAGGCTCAGATGATCACACAGAGATATATGCTATTGGTTCTGGAGAAGGAAGCAAGGAAGCAAGTGCTTTGCATAGACCCTCAGATTCAATACCACCGGACACTTCGCCACTGGCTGGTCTGCCGGATTTCGCGCAACTGGGATGGGGTCACTGGTTCACCTTAAGAGATCTGGAACTTGCAACAATGCATTTTTCAAACGATAATATAATTGGGGAGGGAGGATATGGAGTTGTGTATCGAGGTCAACTTATGAATGGGACACCTGTGGCTGTCAAAAAGCTTCTAAATGTGTAAGTTCTCCTTGTTAACTAATACTGTATTTTCTGAGTGTTATTGGTTGGATGTAACTTTGTTTAAGGTAAGAAACCTAGTTTCCATGGAGAAATATGAAAGAATAACACAGACATACAAAACTTATAAATGTAATGTGGGTTTTAACTTATATAGAGGACAAGCGGAAAGGGAATTCAGAGTGGAAGTAGAAGCGTTTGGGCATGTGAGGCATAAGAACCTAGTTAGGCTGCTGGGATACTGCATTGAAGGAACACACAGGTATTGCTAATGCATTTGATTGTTCCTTCACTTGCTAGCTTAGATTGCTGTATACTAAATAGTAGATATTTTCAGGATATTAGTATATGAGTATGTGGACAATGGAAATCTAGAGCAGTGGCTTCACGGAGCTTTAAGCCAGTATGGATATCTCACTTGGGAAGCCCGAATCAAAATTCTCCTTGGTACTGCTAAGGCGTAAGTATATATATATATATATGTATATAACCTTCATTTGATCATTTGGCTGTATCTTTTCTCCATTGAACTTAAGATTTCAATCTTTAATGGTTTTTTTTTCAGGCTGGCATATTTGCACGAGGCAATTGAACCAAAAATTGTACATCGAGATATCAAGGCAAGCAACATATTGATTGATGATGAGTTTAATGCAAAGCTATCAGACTTTGGGCTCGCCAAATTACTCGGTGCTGGGAAGAGTCACATTACCACCAGAGTTATGGGAACGTTTGGGTGAGTAAACAAACAGTCACTCTTAACTTGCTGCTTCTTCCATATTTTTGTTTGGGGATAAAACATTCTGTTTTCTTTCTCGTCATAGATATGTGGCACCAGAATATGCCAAATCTGGGCTTCTAAACGAGAAGAGCGATGTTTATAGTTTTGGAGTGGTTCTTTTGGAAGCGATTACTGGAAGAGACCCTGTTGATTATGGCCGCCCAACACATGAGGTATTTATTGGCTCAGATAGCTTAGGCCATATTTGATAACCACTTTGTTTTTATTTCTGGTTTTTGAAATTCAAGTTTATAAACTGCCCTGCCCTACTGGTTTCTTTGTTTTTGTAATCAAAATTTACAAGTATTTTGCAAAATCCTCCATGTTTTGAAAACTAAAAAAAAAAAAATAGTTTCTAAAATTTGGTTAAGAATTCAAATGTTTATATAAGAAACACCAAAATTATGGCAAAGAACTTGAGATAAAACAAACTCAATTTTCAAAAAACAATTGGTTATCAAATGGGACTGTAGTTTCACATCTTTGGATCATTGGATCATGTGGATTAGTTCCCAAACAAACTCAAGAATTTGGAATTTGGGTGCAGGTAAATTTGGTAGATTGGCTAAAGATGATGGTAGGAAGCAAACGATCAGAAGAGGTGGTAGACCCAAACATAGAGAGAAAGCCATCAGTTAGTGAACTAAAGCGAGCTCTTTTAACTGCTTTGAGGTGTGTGGATCCAGATTCTGATAAGAGGCCTAAGATGAGCCAAGTGGCCAGAATGCTCAACTCCGAGGAAAATCCAATTCCTCGACAGGTTGCTTTCATCCTCAAAACATTAATTCTTTACCAGCATTCGTTAACCTCAACTCACTCGCATTTCATCACAACTTACAGGATCGGAGACCCAGAAAGGGCCATGCTGCTGCGACCAAAATGGAGTCTGGGAAACAGGAGAGAGGACCCAGAAGACACAAATAAGATACAAACAATGAGACTTTCAAGTGTGAAAGAATGAATAGATGCAAAAAATAGAAGCTTGTAAGTTTCAAACTTCCAAATTCTCTGTTGGGATTGGTCACTCAAGTAGAGCTAGCAGGGAAGAGAAATGATTTGGAGGTGTTCCCAATCATTGTGTTAATGTACAGTTCCACAATTGCATTGATGGCTATGAAACAGGTCCAAAGTTTTTGTAACTTTTTTTTTGTTCTTTTTCTGTTGGGGTGGCATTATCTCCTCATGTTGCCATTCGTGTATTGAATGGCTAATGTTCATGAGGATCGATACTAAATTTTCAGAGGTAGTGAATTCTAAGCTAGATCTCATTTCTAATCTTTACATTTGAGCTCTTTAATGTTTCTTTGATACACTTCTTTTTTGTAATATAACGATTTGGGCTTTGAATTCTTGAAGTATAACGATTAAGCCTTAATGATTTAGTATCTTGTAACGATTAAATCCCAATGCTAGAACTTAGATTGGTGCATGAATGTCAAATAATCAATATCAAGCCCACTTAGGATTCAATCTACGATTTGTTTTTCTCGTTGTAATATTCAGGACTAGACACAAACAGAAAATAAATAGAATGACAAAAATTTAAAAGAGAAATGATATAACAAATAAAATCAATATTGCTTTAACATCATTTTCTCTAACCTGGCCTCCTTGAAGAAGTTAAGATGGCGTAGTATGAAGAGAAGAGCATCCCTTTCTTGTTCCTCCAGTGACGCGAATCCGCAACCCCTACCCCTCGATTCGCTTACCAGACAGAATCGAACAGAACAGAAGGATTATTCACTTGCAAGCATAAACTTAACCTAGAGAGCAACAAGGAAGAAATTGAGTTATTGGCAGTAGTACAGTACTCGACGATGTTGAGGAACGCTCAATTCAACTCAACATTCGAGAAGGAGAGATCCAAGTGAGAGCTTGAACCGCCATAGCCAGCCGGAAATCTACTCGTTCCCAGTTTGATTGGTTAAAAATGTATTTATACTTTACAAAAAATTTCAACAATACCCTCAAATTTTTTAAATATTTTAAAAATACCCCAACAACTTTTAAAATCACAAAACTACCTTTTTTTTTTTTTAATATTATTGAAATTTTTTTTTTTTAGTACATAAAAACTGTCTACTGTCCGTTGACCCGTACGTCCTGATTGAGCAATATCCAGAAAAAGCATTTTCTTCGGTTACCATTCCATTAAGGACAAGCTTTCTTATCTCCACGGTCGAGTTTCCCCAATTTCAATACCGTGAAAAGAACGAAGTGAACTCCAAAACCTATCCTGGTCCGTTTGATATCTAAAAATTGCCCACGATCAATTGAATAAGTGGATAATGTCAGGTAAACCTTAACAGTTTCAGCAATACGTAAAATTCAAATCCTCAACTTCTAAATGATGATATACGTCAACTGCGTCTTACTGATGTGTTGACGTAGTTGTTATTATTATTATTATTGGTAAAATTACAAATATAATAAACACTCATTTATTGAAAAATTCGAAAAATATTTATTTTTTAGTCCCTCTACTTTTATTCTTTTACGGAAGTAGTCCCTGGGAAAATTTTTATTATTTATATATAATAAAAAATTAATCCATAATCGAAATCCTACTCGAACTCATCCACTTCACTGCTTGAAGCTCTGCGGAGCGAACTCCATCATCCATGGCTGCCTTCTCCTTCTCCTTCTCCTCTTCGCTCCTTCCTTCATCAGTTTCTTTCGATCATGGCTCCTCTTCCTTCTTCCCCATCCTTATTTCATCTTCTTTCGACTCCAATTCTCGCGTTGTTCGCTGTACATTTGCAGCCCCCGCTAGAAAATCGCCTCCTCCTCCTTCTTCTTCTTCTTCTTCCTCACCGGATAAGAAGAGGCACTGGAAGCAAGGGGAATTTCCAGGTATTACGGAGACATCCGCCCCCAGGATGACCCCCGCTAGAAAATCACCTCCTCCTTCTTCTTCGTCGCCGGTTAAGAAGAAGCATTGGAAACAAGGGGAATTTCCAGGCGTTACAGAGAGATTCGACGCCAGGAAGACCCCTCTCAAGAATGTCAAGAAGAAATTAGATCGCAAAATGAACGCCAAAGCTTGGGCTAACACCGTTACTGAAACCTTGTCGGAACATATCACGAACAAACGGTGGATTCAAGCTCTTGAGGTCGCTTCCTCTTCCTTTGATTTCACTTTTTGTTTTGGGGTTTTTTGTTAAATTTGTTCTGCGATCCCTCTTTTTGTTACATTTGTTCATTGTTTTGATTGATTTGAGTTTAAATCGATGAGGAATTGCATAATTTTGTAATGTGCTTTGGAATTAGCTTTTTGTCCATTTACGAACAAAGAGAAAAATGCAGAGATTCATTACTTGCTGTTCAAAGTTGAATTGGAGGCATGCAAATTCGTCTTCTCTTGCCTTAATTTGAAGGAATGAAATGATAATTTGAAGAGCCTGCATTAACTTGTTCGTGTATTGTTGTCGAGGATTATTGGGAGTGAGTCCCACATTGGCTAATTTAGGGAATGATCATGGGTTTATAAGTGAGGAATACTATCTCCATTGGTATGAGGTCTTTTGGGAAAACCCAAAGCAAAGCCATGAGAGCTTATGCTCAAAGTGGACAATATCATACCATTTTGGAGAGTCATGATTCCTAATATTGTTTTCATCTTTAACAACTATGGCTGCTTCAATTCAACCGTTCAGGTGTTTGAAATGCTCCGCAAACAGCCATTTTATGAACCAAAAGAAGGAACTTACATGAAGCTGCTTGTTCTTCTTGGAAGATCTGGCCAACCACAGCGTGCCCGTCTGCTTTTTGACACAATGGTGGAAGAAAAATGTGAACCCACCACTGAACTTTACACTGCTTTGCTTGCTGCTTATTGTCGTAACAATCTCATTGATGATGCATTTTCCATTCTTAATCTCATGAAAACCCTCCCTTGCTGCCAGCCTGATATCTACACTTATAGTATATTAATCAAGGCTTGTGTCGATTCTTCTCGCTTTGAATTAGTTGAATCTTTGTACGAGGAAATGGCCGAACGACTGATAACTCCGAACACGGTTACTCAGAATATAGTCTTAAGTGGATATGGCAAGATAGGGAAGTATGACCAGATGGAGAAAGTTCTTTTAGGAATGCTTGAGAGCACAACTTGTAGACCAGATGTGTGGACAATGAACATAATTCTTAGTGTGTTTGGTAACAAGGGTCAGATTGAAATGATGGAAAGATGGTACGAGAAGTTTCGCAACTTCGGTATCGAGCCAGAAACACGTACATTCAATATTTTGATTGGTGCTTATGGGAAGAAAAGGATGTATGATAAAATGTCTTCTGTGATGGAGTATATGCGCAAACTGCAGTTTCCTTGGACGACCTCGACATACAACAACGTTATTGAAGCTTTTGCAGATGTGGGAGATGCAAAGAATATGGAGTACACCTTCACGCAGATGCGTGCTGAGGGCATGAAAGCAGACACCAAGACATTCTGTTGCCTTATAAATGGATATTCCAATGCAGGTCTCTTCCATAAGGTGATTGGCTCAGTTAAGTTGGCAGGAAAGTGTGAAATTCCAGAGAATACCTCATTTTATAATGCTGTTATATCTGCTTGTGCAAAGGCTGAGGATCTGATGGAAATGGATAGAGTGTTTAAGCGAATGAAAGATAAACATTGTCAGCCAGATAGCAAAACATATTCTATCATGATAGAAGCATATGAAAAGGAGGCCATGAATGACAGAGTTCATTACTTGGAACTGGAAAGGAAGCAGGTGATCGATCACGCTCCTACTAACGAGTGACTCGGAAATGGAATAGAGTGAAAAATTGGTGCACGTTTGAGAAGTTGGACGCTACACTATGCCTGTTCCACCAAGGGCTCTAGCTACATTAGATACTTCTCAGAAAATCAAATCCGCGCTTCCAGCCCTTCCAGCTCTGTGCCAAGTGTTTCACCATAGCGTTTTGATCATTTGAAATGATATGAAACCAGGCATCTCAATCATGCAATATTAATGCCACGTTAAGAAGAATTAAGTTTTGTTTATGCAACAAAGGTTAAGGGTTGGAATGTCTCATGGAAGGTTAAGGGTTTTCATTTTGAGGCTATATAAAGTCATGTATCTTATCTTTTGTAGGAGAGACTTGGAAAATGTAGTAAAATGAGCAATTTGTGCTTTCCTTTAGCCAATGGCTAAGTTTCTTTGCAATTCTGTGTAGTTTTGGTTGCATGTAGAATCATTCAAGCTTGACATGATCAATCTTGCTCGTGGAGTGATTCGAATCTCAAACAAGTGTTCTTGTCTTGAGATATTTGATCAACAAGGTAATCTGAATTTTACTTTCTCTTGCAGTGATTCTTTATTATTACAGCCAAGTGTTCTTACCTTTCCGTTGCATTTATGTATAGATTAGATTGCATGTTTAGAATCATTCAAGCTAGATATAATCGATCTTGCTTGTTGAATGATTTGAATCTCAAACAAATGTTTTTGTCTTGAAATATTCGATCAACAAAGTAATCTCAATCTTACTTCCCTTAGGTTGATTTCTTATCATTTGATATCAGAATTGTTTCTTAGGTTGATTCCTTATCATCCTCCTTCGTGTGGGAAGATTGCAGCTAACTGGTTTTTATGTCTAGAGCTCTTGTCACAGTGAAGTTGATCAGTATTTTGTAGTTATAATAGTTTTAGGCGAACTTGCTCGTTGTTCGGGACAAAACGGCGAACAGGGAAAAAAGGTAAGAGATTTTCAAGTCTTGACGCAGTGACTGCGTGCCCATGTGGGCTATACATTAAGTGCATGATTTTCTAGGTAGCAACAATTTACATTGCGTCCTTGGCTAACAATGAAAATGGCTTGATCTTGGCAGTGTAATGAGGTGGTGGGACATCGGAAGCATATCTTGCGATCTCTGCTCATTGGTTCATATTGGTAAGTAAGCAAACAACGACTAGGTCTATGCTATGATCTTGCTTTTCTTTGAGCATCTTTTGAAGTGCATGCATTTTAACACACAAATTGTGAAAACTATTATGTGCAATACTGTTTCCTGAATTTGAATTAGTCTCATGTGGACAAAAAGGCTAATTTTTTCTCATTGGAAACACGTTATAAAGTATATATAAATTCTTGGTCGATTACTAAAAGAAATATCCTTGAACTTTGCCTTCATTTACTTCTATTCTTTTAAAAGTTGGAATATTGCATTTGGCCTCTCGTAAACGTTTCTGAAGTATCATTGGAACATATATCTCTTGGCCAAAAATTGAGACCTAGAATGGTGTGGCTGTAGCTTGGAATAGAAATTGGGGCTCGTATACTGTCACCGTTGTAGGTCGCTGACACACCTATTCTAGTTCCCAATTTTCATCCCACATTTGAGTGGAGTTTTTACTTTTATGGTACTTTTGAAACTTTTACGAAAAGGGTGAGTGTATGATTACAACTTTGGAAAGAATGAGTAATTTTAAAACAAAAGGTCAAATTTAAGAGTTTTTTTTTTGTACTCGAGAGAAGTAGAGAGAGGTACCGATCATTTCGAAAGAGCTATACACAAAAAAGGAGGAATCATATGTAGCTTAAGTTTATAAGTTTATAGCTTAAGTTTTGGGACTATTTTGAAAGTTTCATTAATATTTTTAATTTTTTAAAAATTTTAAAATACCTTTACATTTTTTTAAAAAATATATTTATTACCATTTTTTTTATAGAAAATTAAATAAATAATAACCCATTTTAAAAATATTCCTAATGCAATTTTTTTAAAATTTTATGAATAGTTTTTAAAATAGTACTTTTCAAAAAAAAATATTTTTGAAATAAAATATTAATAGTTTCAATATTTTTTAAACTTTTTTAAAATTTTGATATTATTTTTATTAATTTAGTCTTAAATATTTGGTCGAATTTCATTTATTATCACCTAATTTATGAACTATGTTCTAAGTTAAAATTTTTGTATAATTATTGTTTTATAATATTCTATAATTTACAATATACTACATTATACATATTTTAATTCTTAATTTATAAAAAAACAAATAAATTAATAACATAAAATACTATATTTATGAGAAAAAAAATTATTGTGAAATATAATATTTATAGAATATATTTGAAATATTATATTTTAATATTCTTTATTTATGATTTAATTTACAGTATATTTCATTTTATTCTCAATATTAATTATTTTATATTTTCTTCAGTCGTATGCACAAGTTGCAAAATTATATCCTATTTAACGATATGAATATCTACGAGAATACATTTCTTCCTAATTCTATTTTTAATTCTCATTTTCATTCTTTAACATCTATCATAATTTATCATTTCAAATTCAACATCTAAATACACTAAAAATATAAAAACATCGTTCCAACTCTCACTATTTAAATCACAGAATCTAAAACGAGGTTTAAAATACAATATATTTGTTGAACTCATTTTAACTCAATCAATTGAATACATGAAAATTACAGCCACCAATGAAAATGTTCAACCAAGAACTGAACTGAAGTTCAAATAATGCATTTATTGACATGACAATCGAATTAAACTCCCAAAATGCAAGGCTTACTTGAAATCTGCAGTGCCAGGCTTTGCTATTTCAGTTGGATTTGAAGCACTGTTGCCCTGTCCTCGCCGCTGTAGAACATTAGGAAAACTTGCAAACAGGAACGTGGAACTTCGAGCTACCATTTACAAAGTGTACCATCATTGGTACTGACTATATGTACCAACCAGACCAAAGCAAGCCTTATGTCTCTTGTTGCCTGGATAAATGCGTATCTTTAACTAAATATTGTACGATAATATAGGTTAAATAGGTCTAATAGAATATAAAGGGTCTAATAAATCTCTAAACTTAAAAAATGTGTAATACATTCATTAACTTTTGATCTTGTTTACAAAATCCCTCAACTTTCTTTTTTTTTTTTATAGATTTTTTTATCTAACTCAATATTCAGATGTTTAAACCTCATCTAATAACTATTTGGTTTTGAATTTTTGAAAATACCAAAAGAGTTTGTCTTCTAACCAACAAACAAACAAAAAAAAATTCTTAGAAATTTTAGATTTTGAAGATATCTCGAGGTAAGAAAACAAAAAACTACAAAATGGAAGTAGTTTTTATAAACTAGATTAAGAAAAAAAGGAAAAAAAAAAAAAAACCAAAGACGTTAGTGTTCTATCCAGACATAAATTTTAATTTTATATCTAATAGGCTCACACATTTTAGAAATGGTTGAATTGCAAAATTAAAATTTTAATAGCCATTTTGTAAAGTTAAAAAACATAGGAATACCGATGAACAATGAAATTTCTAAGGACTAGACAGCAATTTAAATGTAGTTTCATGCCTTAAATTCTGTGGTACCTTTATACTCCAAATGGATCAGCCATGAGATATCTCTTTCCCAGAGCCTCCACTTCGGTGATGTGAAGAACTGCCATTAGGAATACGGAAACGAGCGATTTCATCATTCACGCGGGAGAGAAGCATTTTTGAGTGAGCCAACCTCTTGGTTAACTCATCATCCTGCACCTAATTTATTAAAATCAGATTCTCAGCAAGGGCTTGTCATATCATATAGTACAATAATTCTGGTGACTTGGACCTTACCTTGTTTAGAAATGCATGATGTCTTTCCTGTTGGCTACTTCGTGTTTGATGAAGTGTGTTCGTCTTTCCATCCAGCTCAACAATCTTCCTCTTTAGATTTTTGTTTTCCATCTAATCCAGAACGGCAGTGGAATAAGAACAATTTTGCAACAAAAGAAAGGCTTAGAAAATGGAAGAAGCTCAGCTCAATAGAGTTAAGTCTGTATTATCATGTATATGTGAAGTGTAACAGAATGTACTGGAGATAAAGTAAATGCATACAGAATTACATAAGAAATGACAGAAGCATTGCTATATGGTGTTGAGTACTTTTTGGAATTTTCACCTTCCAAAAGAGTTTAGAAAACACTCAATAGGGGTAAGGGGTCTAACTTGGATAATTATTGCACCATACTTAGCATATCATAGGTTAGGAATCACGACTCGAGCATAAGCTCTTGTGGCTTTACTTTGGACTTTCCCAAAAGACCTCATACCAATAGAGATGTATTCCTTACTTATAAACCCATGTCCCAACGATCCTCAACAGAAACATACTGCATTATATTAAAAATAAAAATATGCGTAAATAGCTCGTGCTTACCTTCAGTATCCCATTCTGTACAGAAAGCAAGTGATCCCGCTCTCGTAGTTTCTCACAAGCTATTTGAGTAGCGAGTGCTTCAGCTTCCTTCTTGCTTAGTACAGATTTGTAACTACGGAAACCACCGCAATGTTAAGATAGGCAGAAAAGCAAATTCAAGCATGCATGATGGAGACATGACGCTGACAGAAGATAGCTAACAACGTGCGATAATATACGTGAGTATCAGGTTCTATCCTCGATCTGTGGTCTTCTCAAATTAGGGACTACGACTCAGAGAACCCAATGCACCCATTATTTACTACTAGTTTATCATTGATTGCAAAACAAAACAACAACAAAGTGGAAACTTCACCCACAAGGTTTTGAGTGAAGGCTGTAATACATTAAAAACAAACACATTTTATTCTTCAACTATTAGGTAGCAATACAAGTATGTTAGGATATTACTTGAAAGATACATTACGGACAGCCAATAGATGCAAGTATAAGACACTCCACCAGCTCGAGATGGTGGTTTCTTTCCTTCTAGGATGGTCTATCTTAATACCCAAAACATACATACCCTGTATTCCCAGAATCCCACAGGTTAAGTACAAAGACTTACTCACATGCTACACGTAAGGAGGGGTACTTTCACTTTTACCCCTTTCTAACATAAGTATTTTCTATTGGGGGTTTAAACATCTAACAAATTATCATCAACTTTCAATTTTAAGCTAAGTAAACATTTTTTTACGAAAAGCTAAATTTCATTGAAAAAAATGAAGAAGACGAGGGAATTTCAAAAAACCAAGCCCCACAAAAGGAAGCCCCTATTAGAGAAAGGGACTCCAATAAGGAAACAATGTGTAGCTAGAGCCATATTGGAGAAATCTAATTTACAGCATTTGGAAAAGCTCTCACCATTCTCTTTCCTCACTTAAGTCATTAATTTGTGTCCTCAAGTCATGAACCTCTTGTTCCTACAAGAAAAATTAATGTCAGCCCAACAGGCATAATCAAAATTAGCTAATGAAAACTATACCCTTTTCCAATTTCTACCTTTTCCCGGAATTGTTGTGACAGTAGATGAGCCTCGGTAACCATTTTCTGAACTTCGTATTGGTCTAAAAAGTTCTATATTTTTCAAGAGCAAAAATTGTCACTAATTACATGCAGGCATAATATTTGAAGTCTCAAACAAAGTGAAATTTTTGTTTAAAAAAAAAAAAAAAAAAATAGTAAAAAACTTACAGCATATTTAGTCAAGTCCAATTTGACACCAAGTAAATCTCGAATAACATCATGAGTCATACTTTCCGCTGCTGCCAGCCTAGCATTCAGTATGCATATCTGGAACAGCATAGCGTCGTACATTGAGTTCAGATAAATGTACGTTACTTCAATCTTTCACGAGGATTGCAGATTGCAGATAAATCATTCAGTTATTGAGCCATTTTATATACCTCTTTCTGCCGACTAGTTGCCAGTCCCTCAAGCTCCTCTATACGAAGCCTTGCTGTTGACAGCTCATGCTCCTTCTCCACGTTCATCTGATGCACCAAGTTTGAAATGCATCTGAATGGTGAACTCGAACCCCTCGGTCTAGCTGAACTTTTGTCAACTTTATCTAATGTTGGTGCAGTCATTAGATTTGAATGATCTTTGCTTGCATCCCGAACCATTACTTCCAGATTTGTGTACTGCCCCCAAAGGATACGGATGGAATTGTGATTAAAAATAACAAATAAAGAAATGTATAACCTAATTACCACTACCAGAGTGCATGAAATTTCCAAAGTTGACTCAACAATAAACATGTTAAGATGGCATAAGAGTTGGGATACTGCACCAACACTAGTAGGCTGCCAACTTGATTGGTTGTCATAAATTATAAAACTCATACAAGCCAAGAGCGTCAAACAAATCCTTCATGATCAGGACATTAAATTGATTGGTAATCTTGTTCTTAAGTCTCATATTTTTTGCATTAACAAACATAAAGCAGATCTGCATACATAACCTGGTGCAAAATCATATTCAAGTGTGCATCATTAATAACTTTTCTTTCTTATACAAGTTATTAATGATGCACACTTGAATTAAATTTCTCTTTTTTTCTTACCTTCTGTTGGTATTTCATTGCCTGGGCATCAGCATGCAATACAAGCTCGGAGATGTATTCTTTGTGCCGTTTGATCTTCAAATACAATAAGCCAAACTTCCATCAACGAATAAATCAATTAAGTCTGATTTACCATGATATGCACAAGACAGACAAAATATTTTATCCTAAGAAATGATGTTAAAATATTTTAGTGGTTAAACCGACCTCTTTGTCTTGTTCTGCCCTTTCCTCTTCAAGAATTTTTATTCTACTTTGTGCCTCGAGCAGTTCTACAAGCACACCACCCGGTCGCCTGTACTTGATTTTCTTTATCTCTTTAGCAAACAACAAGTGTTATCATAACAATTCATATTAAATAAACAAAAAGACTTTTGAACCTGGGTTGCTCTTCAGCATGCTCAACAATTTCATCTCCAGAGTCAACTTCAGAGGAATTTTCTACAGTTAATAATCTCTGTCTAAAGATTTGTTTCTCCAATTCTAGTGATTCTCTTAATGTACGATTTTTCTCAACCTCCTCATCCATCTCTTGTACCTGTGAAGAGAAATGGTAGAGAATAGATACCATGATCTCAAGTGATCAGTTAAAGTGGAAATGAGGCATAGATTTTTCAAGGAAGCCATGGATTGACCTTTGTTTCCAACATATTTATGGTACTCTCAAGCTCTTCAACAGAGTGCTCTAAAATCTTTACCTCCTCTTCCTTCTGTTCAGCATACAATTTACTGGCCTCCGATTCCTGAAATTAGTAATGGAACTCATAAGAAGAACATACCTAAAATCAAACCTCAAATCTAGTATTAGAAGGAACCATAAAAATTCTAAGGTAAAACCTGGCGTGCTTCTGAAGCAACAGCTTCCTTTTCATCGGCCAATGCATAGGCTATGTCAAGCTTGTCAGTCAAAAAGCAGACTTGTTCATGGAGTTGGTCTCTCTCACTAACGACTCTACTCAATTCGTTCTCAATATCTTCAACTGATAGAAGTGATTTCTTTTCCAGTGAAGTAAGACGGATTATTTCATCCTCTAGCCTATTAACTACATCCTGCTGCTCTTCCCATTGTTTTTCAGCCTCAGATTTCTTGAGATAAAGATCTTCTACCTGCTTCTTCAACTGTGCATTATGTTCTGAAATTGAAGTCATTGTTTCTTTTGCCTTCTCAAGCTTGGAATTAGATAAGAACAAAGCCTTTTCAGTATCAGTCAGAAGCCCCTCAAGTTTTCTTTGCTGAACTAGCACATGATCAAGCTGACTTGCTTTAATCTCCAATTCATGCTGGAGCTGACTCTGACAATAATCTGTCTCATCTTTCTTATCCTTTGTTTTTGAGGTTGATTCTTGCAGCAATCTAAAGTCAAAAAGTAAGCCTTCTAATAAAACCTCCTTCCTCTTCAATTCCTTCTTGAGTGCCAAATTCTCATACAAAATGTCATCAAAGGAGAACCCTCCATCTGCCTCTTCCAAACCCGTGATCAGTTTGGTTCTTCCTCTGTCAATCTTACTAATTGACATCATGTCGTCCTTACCAGCAAGGAAAGTAGATCCTGAAGTCTTGTTTGATTCCGTACACCTTTTCCGTCTAAGTAGTTGAAACGCAGGCTCTGTCTTAAAGTGTGCAAATTGCCAACAAATTTCTTTCACATAGCACTGATGGAGTACAAATGAAGTAAATTCTCTTCCCATTATTTCCAAGAAGACATCCTCCATAAGGGATTTCCAGTTACTAATAGATTTAACCATCTCGTCTCTAAAGGATATGACATCACAACATATTATGCCAAACTTCTCATCCACCTCCCTTTGTGTTTGTGAAATACAACATTCAAGAGAGGTTACTGAGTTTGCAACCTCTTCCAAATTAAACCCAACTTGTTCGTGCAGCAATTTATTATCTGCATCTTTCATATGCATTAAAGACTTGAGCTGTCCAACTTCTTCAATCAAGTTGTCTCTTTCAATCTGTAACTGCTCCCCAGCTTGCTTAAATATACCGGTTTGTTGCTTTGCATTTGCGTTGGCTCTCAACAATGCATTTAACATAGTATCAGCTTCCTTTATTGCGGCTTGAGCTTCTTCAAATTTGGTAAAGAATCCATCTTCCTGCTTAGTTTCCTCAACCAAAATTACCTGCAGTGCATAAAGCATCAGAAAGATGAAGCTTGACAATATCCCTCAAGATCAATATTTGAAGATTAACAAAAGGAAACTTTGTTTCGTTATACGCCATGCATAAAATTTGAATTTATTGTCGACCATACATTATACCTTGCTGGTGTTATTGCAACCTGCTTCAGCTTTTTCTATCCTCGATTTGGAGGGAGTTTTTCCCTGGTCCATTTCTGTTATCAATTTTTAGATCATTGTTAAACAGATTTTACTTCCAACTATTGCCTAATACAGGTACCTACGAAACAAATTGTATAAGGAAACTGTACCTTCTGACAAAGAATCACCACCTATATCATGCAATAGGAGCGTATCTATTTTCATGCATAGTTTATGGATAGCATCATACGTCATAAACAGTTCCCTTCTCAAACAAGTTGTGGATTCTATGTCACCATTCATGTAGTCCACAACTTTCCCTCTTGAAGCAACACTCTCAGTTGAAATGTCAGAGCTTGAAGTAGAACAATCGGAACTCCAACCATCTTCTTGGACTGGATATTGATCTATAAACTGGTCTCCACAACCAGCTATATTTCTATCAATAGAATCTTCAAGAATATTTAGTCTATTCTTTGCTTCATATATTTTAGCCTTTATTTGATCCAAAATACTATTTTGGTTTTCAATGTTCCGGTATTTGTGTGCTGATGCAACTTTATCTTTGAAGAATTGGAGACTCTTACAATTTTCATTTGTTGTCTTGGCTTTTAACCTCAATTCACGAATTTCTCCCATCATGTCCTGGACTAACTTTTGATATCCAGAATACAGTTCTTGAATGTAGATATGGAGAGCTGAAATATGCATTTCCATGTCTGCATGAATGCCACTAGTTAGGTTCTTTAACTCCGTTAAACCTAACCGTATCAAATTGTGTTCTGTATCTGGTTCTTCCAACAGTAATACACTTGTATTGGCCATTACATCATCAAAGATATGACTGCTTCGTTGAGACGAAAAATCCAATTTTGAGATGGGCATCTCTCTCTCAATGTTATTACAGAAAGCCAGCTCCTGAGGATTGGATAACCATTCTACTGCAGCGGCTGCCGCATCAGCAGATTTTTCTACCCCAATTAACTGATCGTTCTTAACTAGCCTTTTGAATAGAAACTCCATCGTGATGTTCTCGTCAGTCATCTGAGTGCTCAACTGTTTAGCCTCGGCAGCACATCCATTATTATGCATTTGTTGTGATGCATTTAAGGCGAGTGCTGCTTCCTTCAGTGACTCTAACTTCAGCTCCATTTCTTTCACCATTAGTCGTGCATTTTCCAGACTTTTATGCAATAATAGAATTGTTTCTTCTTTTTCGATACAAACTTCAATGGCTTGCTGTACTTGTTCGCCAATTCCAACATTTACTGTAGGAAACAAATTGGCGATACCTTCTATCTGCCTATGTGCATCTCTGATAGATCTAGAACTATCGAGAAGGAAACTTGTTAGTTCTATCATTGCTGCTTCCCAGTCAATACTTAGCATCCTCATCTCCTCATTTTTTGCAGACAATGCATCTTTTAGTCGTGTATTTTCCTGGGCTAAGCCATGTAACCTATCATTAAGTTCTACCTGAAGGGTTTCAACCTCTTCCTGTAATTGAATAATTGTGCTGGCTGTCTCCATCTCAACCTGTTGACGAACATCTTCAATTTGTTTCTGCTGGTTCTGGTTGTCTTGGTACTGAATGTTAGATAATCTAACCTCCTCAAGTTCCCTAGTCAAGTTTTCCAACTTTACTTGCAAAGTTTTGTTGTAAACAGCTTGATGTTGGTTCATCACATCCCCTTCGTTTTGACATTTTCTAAATAAGCTTTCCACCATGCAGTGTTTGACCTGCTTGCATCCATGATTCTGACCTTGCATATTGTTCTCTGAATCCATTGTTTGAGCCAACATTTTTGCATCGATCAGATCTCTCTGAGAACTTATGGACTTTGCGTTGAATTCATTATCTGAACCTTGACCTATTGCATTTTCCAAGTTCTCGTCACTTCCTGTAATATGAGATAGCGTGTCATCTTGGGTATAACTCTTGATGGACATTGTTTCATCCTGCAAAAGAAACATAAATTTTGCATATTGAGTCATGGAAAAAAAAAACATCATACAATTAAACTTCTCAAATAGATATACAACTAGTTATTACTTTCTAGCTACAGGCAACATAAATTTTGTCAGATGTTTTTCATTTGATAATAAACCTTAAAGCTAACTAGTAAGTACCCAAGAACCTGATATTTATCTCTTTCAGATATGGCTGAGTTTTTTCCCAGAGCAACCAGAAGCTGTATGATGAAAATATTTTAAATAGCTGCCACGTGATTAATCGAGTAGCTGTGCTGCCATAAATAGAAAAGAGAAGAAACATGGACAAGAAAATTTATCAAATATTCCAAAACCTCGTTGCGTAATTCTGCAACTTCAGTTAGCAATGCTTCACGCTCTCCAAGCTCATAAAAATTTTGATACCTGATGCAATATTTAAACAAGAAGATTTATTGGGTAACAAAATGAAAATAATCCTTTAATTCAATAAGATAGCAAATTATTACACTTGAAGTTGCTCAGTGAGTTTAGAATTCTCTAAAGAGACTCTTGTCAATTCTGGATTTCTGTTAATCTTTGCTTGAAGCATCTTAATCTCTACTGCTAAGGCCTTGTTTTCCTCCAAAAGATATTCGTCAGCGGACAGCATCCCACCTATAAACAATTCAAGTTGTCTGATTTTCTCCTCACGAAACTTCAACAACATTTTAGTACGTTGACCATCCTCCTCTAGTTGGAAAGCCTGCATGAAATGTCATAGCTACAAAATTGATCGACACATCATATAATAGTTTCTATTAATCAAGACTCATTTTTCTAATCAAGATTAAAATGAGTCATACCAAGCGCTTCATGTGTTCAAATTCAAACTCAAGCTTTTGAATTGTAGTATTTGCCACCTCTTCCCTCCTTAATGCACCAGTTAAGGAAGCCTCCATGCGTTTCTGTTGCATATATCTAAGTATCAATATTTGGTGACTGCATCACCAACTAAAAATGAAGATGACGTCTGATACTTGGAAAAGTGTTTTTCCATGTTTATGATAAATAATTCAATACCTTAGGATTTTCGGTTTGCATTCTACCTCCTAATGCTTCGTAGCCTTCAAACAGAGCACTTACGCCAGACTCTTCAAGTCTTGGAACGCTACTCAGTATAGACCTTGGAAAATTACTGTGCTTCAGTAGAAAGGACAACTGACCCTGTGCATTTCCAAAATACATTAGCTCTACTGACAAGTACGTTTACAGTACAACTGTTACAAATCTACAGCTTTAGTTCAAACCTTCAAGTGTAAGATTTGCCTTTGGAGTGCAGTTTCATCACCTGAAGCACACTCGTTAACTTTTGCCTACAACAAGAAAAAAGGGCCGAAGGATAGCTCTTAATAAATTGTAGTGTCATTGGAATAAATATGTTGTGTCTGTGTGTGTGCTTGTTGGCAAAATATTGAGTACATTATTCTGAATCTGTTTGGCACGCTGTGCAAATTTAAGAGTGCTTCCTGTTTCATTGGCTGAGCTGTAGAAATAATATATAAATTAGGATCATGAAAAAAACAGAAAAATGCCAAGCACAGGACTATTTATTTTCAGACAAAGATTAACACTGACCAAAATGATGGGCTGACATTAGCAATAACAGTTGTTTTTGAGTTTCCACCCAAAGAATCCTGTATCCAAATGTGCCGCTCAGATATTTCCCGACTCAGAGGAACCAAATGATCAATATGTTGATGATATCATATTTAGATTGAAAGCGTTTTAAGAAAGAACCTGAAGTAGGAATGTCAACCTTGAATCTCTGTAAGGAATATGTCTAGGTTTCCCATGAGCCAAATCCACTAATGACATAATCACCAAGCTACAACATAGAGCAGAAAGACGGGCTAAGCAACTAAAAAACAATTGAATCAAATAGTTGCAAATAACTGCTATAGTATAACTTCTGGAAAAATTCTTCCGAGAAAAATCTATTCTACAACAAGAAAGTTGACTATTCAGGCAGCAAAAGAATTTATAGGTTCTGTCATGTAATTCCTTTGGAAATAACCTATTATCATTCAGATGCAAAAAAAAATCTCTATACTCGATAATCTTTCTTTTACAAAATAGAAACACGGCAACAAGTAAAGAAGAAATACAACAAAACCAGCATTGGATGGTCTATTATTAAAATAGGGAACCTCAAAAGAACTTGCCTCCCCAGGGTGAATTTGCATTTTAAATTTTTCTCAACACTATGGTCACTGCTTTTAATATGCTAGATTTGAATAAGAACGAAGAGTTTACCACTATTTGTAGAAAAACAAAAGAAAAAAGAAAACAATCAATCAAGAAAATTTGCAAGATGAAAAAGAAAATCTTGTGAAACTAGTATGACCTTTTAAAAGGACAAGCAATAATGTAATTTTCATGTAAATTATTGTTAGTTAGATTCAGAGGCAACCCAGGTAAAAGCACTCCCTAACATAATGACATGAATGATAGACAACATATAAAAGCTTTACCTCAAGTTCCATTTCTACTGGAAAAACAGTTCTGAATATCACATTACTTTGTTTAATACAGATTTCAGAAGGTGAAATGTATTCAAACAAAATAATGTGCAGTTTAAAAATTATCTTAAATGCTTAAATATAGATGAGAACATAAGGACACATAATGAATATGTAAAAATAAGTATCCGAGGAAACGCATTAGGTTCTCTGACAAGAAACAGCTCTTTGCTTTAATTACCCAAGAGTTGATAATGACTTGTTTATATTTGCAGCTTCTTTCAGGCGATCCCCTTCTGCACCAGAACTTTTCTGCCTGATCAATCAATGAAGTTAGCCAATTAAGTACAAGAAGTTAAGGCAATGAGAAAAGGTTACTAGGCATCCCGTGCATGAAACAGTTTACCTTTCAGAACCAGCTAGGTCCACTAAATTTAACCTCGCAAATCTAAAGTGAGTTTTGGAATCTTTCTCCCAATGACTTTCAATTATACAAGTAAGAACACTGTGGGAGCGGCTACTCTCACTGTTCATATATGTGGCAGCCATCTTTCTATTTGCCACACCCTGAGTATGAAATGGAAAGATCTTGATTGTGTGGGAATCCAAAAAAAATTTTAAAATGTGCCAGTTGAATGCAAAATCTCAAGGTAGAGAAACCTGTAAGAGAAGCTCGACGACATCATTTAAAGATGAGACGCTGTGTTCTGTGAGATTATCTACATATACTCCTTTCTTCGAGTCTTCTCTGATCTACAATGAGAACAGTTACTTTTCGCAACGGTCAGGGAAAGTGGAGAGTAAAACACAGAGTAACATATTCTTAGAAAGCTTAGAATTACTTGCAAATTAGTTGATGAAGGTTCCAGGAGGTCAGTTATTTGCTCATTGTAAATTTCTAGAAAGGAACATTTGCAGCTGTACTTCAATTTGACGTCCTGCTTGCACTTTTCCTCCTGCTCAAATATTTTTTCATGAGAAACCCAGTAGACAACAAAATAACTCAGGAGATGCATTATTACATGCAAATGATCGTATCAACTAAAAGCATAAGGCACTAAGTTGCCAACCATTCCAATTCTTGTAAACAAATGCTCAAAAATGCGTAATGTTAGTCCACAATCTTCGTTGAGCTTGCCCTCCACCTCGTATATTCCACCCATCATGGTATATGTTTTGCCACTACCAGTCTGCAGGGACCAAAAACATGAACACATAAAGACATAAAACCCAAGATCCTGCAAAAGCTAAAAAATGAATATTGCAGCTGAAGTACCTGGCCATAAGCAAACATACAGCTATTATAACCAGACAAACAATTCTCCACCATTGGCTGTCCAGCAACCTTGAAAAGGTTTTCCTAAATTTCATAGCAGGAAGAGGTGAGACCGACATGAAGGTATCTTTGGACTTCAGAACTATACTATACTAATTTTCTTTCCGAGAACAAATGAGTTCGACGAAACCCAGAATAAATTGAGTTCAAGGCCATATCAGGGCAGAAGCTACAACAATACATTTCTCCAGAAGAGGCACAATTCAACGAAAACAAACAAGAAAAACCAGAGATTGAGAGAGAGAGAGATTTGCACCTGCGATATTGTTTCGCAAGCTATATGATCGAAGGTGAATCTGGTTTCGGGGTGACCAAGCCACACCAGAGTTTTTGCGGATTCCTGTCGCAGGCATCGACCATAACCTTGAGAGTCTCTCTCCGTAGTATTCAAAGGTCGAATACGTATCATTACCTGTTCAGAATAATCATACATCCCATGATTCACATCCACGAAGCTACCCTAACCAAAATGAAGGAGCTACAGAGCACAAACTAACCTGCACGTTGTGATCCTTCCAGAAAGATGGATCTTCCTCAAGGTCGAAATGAGGAACGTCGACCGGTAACTCTGTATCCGGAATCGCTATCCTTCTGAAAAGCCTAGAGGAACATCCTGCCCTGCCATCGCCGAGCTGAGGAGCTTTACTACCAGTAGCGACTCCACCAAACGAAACTCTCGAAGAACTCTTTGCAGGAGTACTCTGAGTTGAGCTAGGCTCAGAGCTAACCCTCCGACCTTGAGCTGAAAACCTTGGCGTCCCATTGTTGGTACCTGTTTTCCAATTAACCTTAAGCGAAACATCAGATTTTCTATCAGAAAACCAATCGGCTTTGGTGGATTGGAGCTTGAAGTTTGAATCAAACACAGAATCGTGAAATTCTTTCTGGAACTGAGCTGGATCTGCAATGATATTGAAAGGTGTTCTAGGAGGTGGGAAATGAAGTGCACTGGGCGAAGTTCCGAGTTCATTCTCGTCAGCCTCCGGTTGAGCGTTCTTTGAAGCAGATACATGTTTCGACATTGTTGAGCTCTGGAGTTCCGATCGAAACGAAATTGAAATTCAAGGTGAGGATTCAGCGGACATCTGAACGCAAGACGAAGCTCGAACTTCTCAGTGGAGTGGAAGAAGAGTGGAACAGAAAATGAAATTGATTACACGATGAGCTTAGAACAGCCCGCCCATTTAAATTTTGAACTATTTTATTTACGAAATGGCCCCTGATATTTTTCAAATTTGGAAAGTAACCCAAATAGAAATTCGTTGCCTTATCTTTACTAATTAACTAACTCCAAATTTTGGTCGACAATTTTACAATAAGCGGTCACTGCCCGACTTGAGAATCACTTCTAGGTTGGCATTAAATCAACACCGCGCCCGTCTTTCTTGTACACCTCGTTTATGTTGGTAACATACCCGACCGTGTTGTGCAAAACACTCAAAAAAGTCGTGGCATTCCGCTATTTTATACCCTCCCCTAAAAGTACAGTGGTGGGTCCCTCCAAAAACGGGTAATTCCCGAAAGACTTTCAATGAACTTTGTTCATAAGGTGTACGGTGTCACGGTCATGCTCGTCAAAGGCGTGTTGCCCATAGCCGCATGCCCATAACAAGCCTAACCCTTTATGTCTTTTCATATTCTAATGTTTTACTTTTACATTTGTAAGAAGTATGACATTTCAAAAATATCATGTCTAGGCTTATCAGATATGAAATGTCTCAAAATGTACTATAGGGGGATACGACTAGTTGTCAACTTCTCCCTACCCAAAGTTATATACTGTGACCCGTTATTATTTCTCTCTTGCTTGCTTATATAACGTCTCTTTCAAAAAAATCTCTCTCTACCCTCTTTTCTAAAACCTTCTCTTAAAACCGAGGCTAGAGGCTCGAGCATACGGTGCTTAGTCGTAGGCGACGCAAGAACGAATTAGCTTAGCTCACTTGTCGTTGGAAAGTGAGTGTCGCACAATCGCAAGTCTGCTGTCATCAAAAGTGCGATTGTGACACGCAGCAGGTATTCTTTCATAAATTTGATGCGAGTTGTACATCTCAGCCCATGATCCAAATTTTCTCCCAAACTGTATATGCTCGTGTTTACGAGGTTGTTACAAAGAGGAAGACCGACGTTTATAACATATGTTAGTGATATCTCTCGTTATTCTCGCTCTAATTTAATTTTGTGCCATATTTAATTTTCAATTGATTATTTATTTATTTATTAAAATGAATGAATAAATTAGTGAAATTTGGATAAATGGTAAAAAAAAAAAGAATATATAACACTTATTGAATTAACACGCAATAATAATGAAAGTTGCAATTAAAATTAATACTATTTACTAAATTTACAAATAAAAATTATTTATTAAAAATAATTAATAAATTTAGGTAATATGAAAAATTAAAGGAATATTTTATTATTTATTTATTATTATTTTTATTTTGAGGTAGATGGAGGGAGGGCAGGGAATTTAAATTCGGACGCTTTGACCAATAAAGTGGGCTCCAAATTTAACGTTGTTAATCTCCTTTTCCGTGAAGCTAAATATTATTAATAATAAGGTTACTTTTTTTTAAATACTATTTTATATTTTATATTTTATTTTTAAAAGTTATATAATTTTTTTAAAATGTTTTACCCATAATTTTAAATTGTTAGTATTTTTTAAACTTTTAAAAGCGTTTAAAAAATTTATTCGAACCGTAAAAAAATTCAACTAATGGTGGACGTGAACTATTTCAGAGCGAGTAAGAGTGGGTAGGAATCTATTAGTTGGTTTGATATTGAAATTAAAATGTTGTGATAATTCATCGACGGGAAGGTTTAAAGCTGATGAGTTTGATAACTGATATGAATCCAACAACTGATCACTTACATGTACCCGAACTTGCAATTACAAGAAGTAATACAAAGAAGATTCAAGAATCAAATCAAGAAAATAATAGAGGGACTGATATTGGAAAGTGATTAGAAGACTTGTCTTTGATAGNTGTCTTTTCATATTCTAATGTTTTACTTTTACATTTGTAAGAAGTATGACATTTCAAAAATATCATGTCTAGGCTTATCAGATATGAAATGTCTCAAAATGTACTATAGGGGGATACGACTAGTTGTCAACTTCTCCCTACCCAAAGTTATATACTGTGACCCGTTATTATTTCTCTCTTGCTTGCTTATATAACGTCTCTTTCAAAAAAATCTCTCTCTACCCTCTTTTCTAAAACCTTCTCTTAAAACCGAGGCTAGAGGCTCGAGCATACGGTGCTTAGTCGTAGGCGACGCAAGAACGAATTAGCTTAGCTCACTTGTCGTTGGAAAGTGAGTGTCGCACAATCGCAAGTCTGCTGTCATCAAAAGTGCGATTGTGACACGCAGCAGGTATTCTTTCATAAATTTGATGCGAGTTGTACATCTCAGCCCATGATCCAAATTTTCTCCCAAACTGTATATGCTCGTGTTTACGAGGTTGTTACAAAGAGGAAGACCGACGTTTATAACATATGTTAGTGATATCTCTCGTTATTCTCGCTCTAATTTAATTTTGTGCCATATTTAATTTTCAATTGATTATTTATTTATTTATTAAAATGAATGAATAAATTAGTGAAATTTGGATAAATGGTAAAAAAAAAAAGAATATATAACACTTATTGAATTAACACGCAATAATAATGAAAGTTGCAATTAAAATTAATACTATTTACTAAATTTACAAATAAAAATTATTTATTAAAAATAATTAATAAATTTAGGTAATATGAAAAATTAAAGGAATATTTTATTATTTATTTATTATTATTTTTATTTTGAGGTAGATGGAGGGAGGGCAGGGAATTTAAATTCGGACGCTTTGACCAATAAAGTGGGCTCCAAATTTAACGTTGTTAATCTCCTTTTCCGTGAAGCTAAATATTATTAATAATAAGGTTACTTTTTTTTAAATACTATTTTATATTTTATATTTTATTTTTAAAAGTTATATAATTTTTTTAAAATGTTTTACCCATAATTTTAAATTGTTAGTATTTTTTAAACTTTTAAAAGCGTTTAAAAAATTTATTCGAACCGTAAAAAAATTCAACTAATGGTGGACGTGAACTATTTCAGAGCGAGTAAGAGTGGGTAGGAATCTATTAGTTGGTTTGATATTGAAATTAAAATGTTGTGATAATTCATCGACGGGAAGGTTTAAAGCTGATGAGTTTGATAACTGATATGAATCCAACAACTGATCACTTACATGTACCCGAACTTGCAATTACAAGAAGTAATACAAAGAAGATTCAAGAATCAAATCAAGAAAATAATAGAGGGACTGATATTGGAAAGTGATTAGAAGACTTGTCTTTGATAGTTGCCTTATTTTCTTCCATTTGTATTTAATAGCATTTATTAGTAGTCTGTATGAATGTCTTATTTAATAGCATTTATTAGTGATTTGTAATTGGTGGCTGAACCTTATAATGTTAGGGTTATCTCTTGAGTCTATTTAAAGGCATGTAATATTCCTTCAATACAGAAAAAACCTTTGTGTTTTCTTGATACCCTTTGTATTCATTGAATTAGTTTTGATCAAGCTAATTATGGGGTGAATTATCTTGGTATCTAAGAGTGATCATCATAGATTCCAAGTTCGATCTAAGAGTCATTCATTTTCTAACCCGCTCTTGGCTGGAATCAATCCGTTAAGTTAGCTTTCTCTGTGAGCGTTTTACAAATATTATAAAAGGACCTCTAGCTTTGCAAATTCCAACATTGTAGGCGCTTATCAATAACGGGGTACAAATGTCTATGGGTATGATAGAGAAAAAAAAAAAAAAAAAAAAAAAAACTATGGATATAATACAAAAACGGGGTACAAATGTCTATGGGTATGTACAAAAACGGTATAAAAAGTTTCAGATTTTTAATAACATAAGTTGTTACGACCGATGAAAAATGATATAAAACGTCAATGTTAATGTTTTTGTAAGCTATCGTATCAATTATTTTTTTGTAGTGATTTTGTTTACAGGTAGAAGTGATGTCGTTTAGGGAAGCTGCATGCACGGGAACGATGCCATTAAACAAGCTTATTGTACACTAATGTAATTGATAGTTTAATATCTTATTAGGCACGAAACTTATATGTCTAATAGATTTATTCATTTCAAAATAAAATTAAATATGTCAACGATTGCGGACACAAAATTGAAAGTTCAATAACCTATTTAATATTTAAAATTTATAGACTTATTAGACATAAAATTGAAAATTACCTTTTACCGAATGAAATCGTTAATATTTGTTTAAAAAATACCCTAAAATTTTAAAATTATTTCAAAAATACCTTCGAGTTTTCAAAAGTTTCATTAATTACCTTAATTTTTTTAAAAAAACTTTAAAAACACCCGTACCATATTTTAAACCTTATTAAAAGTTATGACCTTGCTTTGGGCTTACCCAAAATGCCTCGTACCAACGTAGACAGGATTTTTTATTTATAAACCCATGATCTTTTACTAAATTAACCAATGTGTAACTTACTCCCAATAATCCTCAACAATCCTCCCCTTGAACAAAGTACACTATAAACCTCCCTTGAGGCTCATGGAGCTCTCGAATAGCCTCCCCTTAATTGAGGCTTGACTCTTTTCTCTGGAGCCCTCAAATAAAGTACACCCTTTGTTCGACATTTTAGTTACTTTTGACTACACCTTCAAGACTCACAATTATTTGTTCAATATTTGAGAATTCTATTGTCATGGCTAAGTTTAGAACATGACTCTGATACCAATTGTTAGGAATCACGGATCTCCACAATGATATGATATTGTCCATTTTGAGCATAAACTCTGATGACTTCGCTCTGAGCTTCCCAAAAACATGGTAGATATAGTATTCCTCGTTTATAAACCCAAAGTGTATTTTTAGAACAAAATATAACATTTTTCGTATTTTTTTAGACTTTTTTTAAAGTAAAAATATTACTGAAAACTAAAATATTAAATATTATAGCAAAATTTAATTTTGATTTATTTTTGTTGGTATTTTAATATTAATCTCGTTTTTATGGCCCAATCCCAAATTCTGTCGCCACATTGGAATGGGCTGCCGAGCCAGCCTCGCAACGGATCCATTTTCAGTCCGAGCAATGGTTGCTTGCAGGCTGTAATTGCCCAAGCACTCACCTTCCCGCCCTTTTTTCTCCTCTTCTTCTTCCTCTCTCTTCACTCCCATCTCCTCCGAGGTTTCTGCCTCCTGCTCGCTCTCCGTGTTTGATTGGGGTTTATTCAATACTAGCTGCACTGTTGCGGCCGTCACAGATTCAGAGATTCATGGAAGTTGCTAAACTCGCTCAAATTCTATCCGAGACGCTAAGCAATGACCCGCAAGTCATCCATGGAGCCACCGAGTCTCTCGATCGCCTATCTTCTCATCCTGAGCTTCCGTCTGCTCTACTTTGTATTGCTACTGGTAAAAGCTTCTTCAAATTCCCTTAGTTCCTCTTAGTTGCTAAACTACTTCTCTTTATTTTGTTGGGTCTCATCTTACTAGCGGTAGTAAGTGTTTGAGGATGGTTGGGAGGGAGTCCCGCATTGGCTAATTTAGGGAATGATTATGAATTTATAAGTAAGGATATATCTCCATTGGCATGAGGCCTTTCGGGAAGTCCGAAGTAAAGTGATGAGAGCTTATGTTCAAAGTGGACAATATCATATCATTGTGGAGAGTCGTGATTCCTAACATGGCATCATAGTCATGCCCTTAACTTACCCATCTCAACAGAATCCTCAAATGTCGAACAAAGAAGTTTTGAGCCTGGAAGGTGTAGTCAAAAGTGACTCAAGTGTCGAACAAAGGGTGTACTTTGTTTGAGGACTCTAGAGAAGGAGTTGAGCCTCAATTAAGGGGAGACTGTTCGAGGGCTCCATAGGCCTGAGGGGAGGCTCTATAGTATACTTTGTTCGAGAGGAGGATTGTTGAGGATTGTTGGGAGGGAGTAGTCCTACATTGGCTTATTAAGTGAATGATTATGGGTATATAAGTATGGAATATCATACCATTGTGGAGAGTCGTTATTCATAACATTAAGTTGAGCTCGGAGCTAGCTATTCCCCAGGGTTGGTTTTGGTGGTTTCAGAATTTTAATGTATGTTTGTAGTTGTTTGTGTTTTTTCGAACTGGAAGTTGGGAAAAAACATATGGTTTTAATTTCATTCGGAATCACATTAGTTATTTAGAAGATGAATGCAGCGTCTGCAGGTAAAAGCACGAGTACTCTCTAGTGTATTATGGAGATGCTAAGTTCAATTGAATCAACTTTTAGCGTGCGGCTCAATTGATTGTGGACTGCAGGCTCTCTTGCCTAAATTTTGAAATATTTGACCATTGGTATATTTTGGCACCAAAAAGAGTAGAATTTAAAATTGACTATTCTGATGAAGCATTGATATGATTTATTTTACCTTAACCCATCTATTAAGCTCTTGGGTTGATTGGTGATTTTACATGGTACCCGAGCACGAGATCTTGTGTTTGAACTCTTATAATGTCATTTCCTCCCTAATTGATATTGGGTTTCGCTTATTATGCCTTATTTAAGATTTGAAGTCCATGATTGGTGGTTTGACATATTCGTACATAGTTTCCCTCCATGATCTTAAATTTCATGGGGTTTGTTTAATCAACTCTTAAACNAAAAAAAAAAAAAAAAAAAAAAAAACTATGGATATAATACAAAAACGGGGTACAAATGTCTATGGGTATGTACAAAAACGGTATAAAAAGTTTCAGATTTTTAATAACATAAGTTGTTACGACCGATGAAAAATGATATAAAACGTCAATGTTAATGTTTTTGTAAGCTATCGTATCAATTATTTTTTTGTAGTGATTTTGTTTACAGGTAGAAGTGATGTCGTTTAGGGAAGCTGCATGCACGGGAACGATGCCATTAAACAAGCTTATTGTACACTAATGTAATTGATAGTTTAATATCTTATTAGGCACGAAACTTATATGTCTAATAGATTTATTCATTTCAAAATAAAATTAAATATGTCAACGATTGCGGACACAAAATTGAAAGTTCAATAACCTATTTAATATTTAAAATTTATAGACTTATTAGACATAAAATTGAAAATTACCTTTTACCGAATGAAATCGTTAATATTTGTTTAAAAAATACCCTAAAATTTTAAAATTATTTCAAAAATACCTTCGAGTTTTCAAAAGTTTCATTAATTACCTTAATTTTTTTAAAAAAACTTTAAAAACACCCGTACCATATTTTAAACCTTATTAAAAGTTATGACCTTGCTTTGGGCTTACCCAAAATGCCTCGTACCAACGTAGACAGGATTTTTTATTTATAAACCCATGATCTTTTACTAAATTAACCAATGTGTAACTTACTCCCAATAATCCTCAACAATCCTCCCCTTGAACAAAGTACACTATAAACCTCCCTTGAGGCTCATGGAGCTCTCGAATAGCCTCCCCTTAATTGAGGCTTGACTCTTTTCTCTGGAGCCCTCAAATAAAGTACACCCTTTGTTCGACATTTTAGTTACTTTTGACTACACCTTCAAGACTCACAATTATTTGTTCAATATTTGAGAATTCTATTGTCATGGCTAAGTTTAGAACATGACTCTGATACCAATTGTTAGGAATCACGGATCTCCACAATGATATGATATTGTCCATTTTGAGCATAAACTCTGATGACTTCGCTCTGAGCTTCCCAAAAACATGGTAGATATAGTATTCCTCGTTTATAAACCCAAAGTGTATTTTTAGAACAAAATATAACATTTTTCGTATTTTTTTAGACTTTTTTTAAAGTAAAAATATTACTGAAAACTAAAATATTAAATATTATAGCAAAATTTAATTTTGATTTATTTTTGTTGGTATTTTAATATTAATCTCGTTTTTATGGCCCAATCCCAAATTCTGTCGCCACATTGGAATGGGCTGCCGAGCCAGCCTCGCAACGGATCCATTTTCAGTCCGAGCAATGGTTGCTTGCAGGCTGTAATTGCCCAAGCACTCACCTTCCCGCCCTTTTTTCTCCTCTTCTTCTTCCTCTCTCTTCACTCCCATCTCCTCCGAGGTTTCTGCCTCCTGCTCGCTCTCCGTGTTTGATTGGGGTTTATTCAATACTAGCTGCACTGTTGCGGCCGTCACAGATTCAGAGATTCATGGAAGTTGCTAAACTCGCTCAAATTCTATCCGAGACGCTAAGCAATGACCCGCAAGTCATCCATGGAGCCACCGAGTCTCTCGATCGCCTATCTTCTCATCCTGAGCTTCCGTCTGCTCTACTTTGTATTGCTACTGGTAAAAGCTTCTTCAAATTCCCTTAGTTCCTCTTAGTTGCTAAACTACTTCTCTTTATTTTGTTGGGTCTCATCTTACTAGCGGTAGTAAGTGTTTGAGGATGGTTGGGAGGGAGTCCCGCATTGGCTAATTTAGGGAATGATTATGAATTTATAAGTAAGGATATATCTCCATTGGCATGAGGCCTTTCGGGAAGTCCGAAGTAAAGTGATGAGAGCTTATGTTCAAAGTGGACAATATCATATCATTGTGGAGAGTCGTGATTCCTAACATGGCATCATAGTCATGCCCTTAACTTACCCATCTCAACAGAATCCTCAAATGTCGAACAAAGAAGTTTTGAGCCTGGAAGGTGTAGTCAAAAGTGACTCAAGTGTCGAACAAAGGGTGTACTTTGTTTGAGGACTCTAGAGAAGGAGTTGAGCCTCAATTAAGGGGAGACTGTTCGAGGGCTCCATAGGCCTGAGGGGAGGCTCTATAGTATACTTTGTTCGAGAGGAGGATTGTTGAGGATTGTTGGGAGGGAGTAGTCCTACATTGGCTTATTAAGTGAATGATTATGGGTATATAAGTATGGAATATCATACCATTGTGGAGAGTCGTTATTCATAACATTAAGTTGAGCTCGGAGCTAGCTATTCCCCAGGGTTGGTTTTGGTGGTTTCAGAATTTTAATGTATGTTTGTAGTTGTTTGTGTTTTTTCGAACTGGAAGTTGGGAAAAAACATATGGTTTTAATTTCATTCGGAATCACATTAGTTATTTAGAAGATGAATGCAGCGTCTGCAGGTAAAAGCACGAGTACTCTCTAGTGTATTATGGAGATGCTAAGTTCAATTGAATCAACTTTTAGCGTGCGGCTCAATTGATTGTGGACTGCAGGCTCTCTTGCCTAAATTTTGAAATATTTGACCATTGGTATATTTTGGCACCAAAAAGAGTAGAATTTAAAATTGACTATTCTGATGAAGCATTGATATGATTTATTTTACCTTAACCCATCTATTAAGCTCTTGGGTTGATTGGTGATTTTACATGGTACCCGAGCACGAGATCTTGTGTTTGAACTCTTATAATGTCATTTCCTCCCTAATTGATATTGGGTTTCGCTTATTATGCCTTATTTAAGATTTGAAGTCCATGATTGGTGGTTTGACATATTCGTACATAGTTTCCCTCCATGATCTTAAATTTCATGGGGTTTGTTTAATCAACTCTTAAACACAAACTGAACTCAGGTTAATTGCAATAAACAAATTCAGTCGAACTTCATTGCCACTTAACCTTTAAGGTTTAGCTGTTCATCCCTTCCATGTAGGAAGTCACGATCAAGGTCAAAAGATAGCTGCTGCTGCTTACCTTAAAAATTTGAGTAGGAGAAATATTGAGGGCGAATTTCCATGTTCAAAAGTCAGCAAGGGGTTCAAGGACGAACTGCTGAGAGCCTTATTCCAAGCGGAACCAAAAGTTCTAAAAGTTCTGGTTGAAGTGGTAATTATATTTCTTGCATATTCTGCATGGCTAGTTTACGGGACATATCGTTACCATCTGTCCGATGTATTCCTTCTTCTTCATCATCTTCTTATATCTCTTTTATAATGTTCTGGCAGTTTCACAGCATAGTGGTCAATGAGTTTGTGAAGCAGAGCTCATGGCCTGAACTTGTGTCTGATCTTTGCTCTGCTATTCAAAACAGCAATCTTTTCAACAATGGAACCAAATGTCAATGGATTGCTATCAACGCCTTGTCTGTTCTCTGTACAACGTGCAGACCTTTCCAAGTACATGACTTTAGTTGAGCAATTTATCAAACATTCAAATTCATGGATAAACTAACTGCCATCCGATTACATACTTAGCCAAAGATAGTTTTGATCTAATGTACGAATTGGTCAATGATTAATGTCCTGTACAATTAGATGACAATTTTTTAGTTCAAATGGCAGCCCGAAATTCCTACTATTTTTCATACATTTGATACTTGGTATTAAGTTAATAAATTAGTGTTCAACAGTGTGAAATGCTGCAATGGTTTTTAGTATATAACTTCCCTACTCTGAACTGATACTCCTCCTATCTGTTTTTTGATGTTTTGATTTGTGATTCTTGAATGTTTTATATAATGCTTGATGGAAGTTTAGGGAAGTTTAAAGCTGACACAGTTTTACAACGTGAGTTGAGGTTCCCTTAACAGCTTTAATCACAATTTATTTTGGCAGTACTTTTTGAATCCTAAAGATTCTAAGGAGCCCGTACCACCACAGTTAGAGCTACTTGCAAACACGATTATTGTTCCCTTGCTACCTGTATTCCATCGTCTTGTTGAACAGGTTCTGGCACACTTTACCCATCCACATAAATCTCGGCTTCCCCAAGCAAAATTAAACTCTGGGTGATTTTGTGTTTCTGGTGTCACACAGGCTCTTTCTAACCATGATGGAAGGGAAGTTGAGATAGATAAGATTCTTTCAATAGTATGCAAATGTGTCTACTTTTCTGTAAGTATTTGTTCTTAAGCTTAGCCCATTTCTTTTTATAAATTTAAAAATTCTCTTAAAATGCCTACGAGATTGTTATTGTCTATTATTTATTATTATTATAATATAAAACTAAAATCTCTAAGTAAGAACTAAAATTTACTTGGACAATGAGAGAGGGAAAGACGTTTCTGTTCTTATGATGCTGTTACTTGTGTAGGTGAGATCGCATATGCCTTCTTCTTTGGTGCCTCTACTTCCATCGTTTTGCCATGATTTAATTAGCATTCTAGATTCCATAAAATTTGAGGCTGCAGTTTCCCCAGAGTATGGCAATGTGAGCAGGTTGAAAACTGCGAAGAGAAGCTTGCTTATTTTCTGCGTCTTTGTTACCCGACACCGAAAGCATACTGATAAGTAATACAATTATCCTAAAATCCCTCAAGTTCAGATCAACTGTGCTGGGTTTCCGTTCACGTTTATCTTTCCCTTGCAATTTCAGGTTGATGCCACACATCATAAAATGTGTCTTGAACATTGTGAATTATAGCAAAAATGCTCATGTAAGTACTATTTGAGTGAGTTAAATGAAATAGGCCGAAATGGGGTTATATCTAGAGAGTGCCCTTCTTTACCAAGTAAGCTGTATAGGCAGTTCTAATCCACCTCCTGTTTCGTGGAAAAGAACTAATATTTTATTATGGTTCCCCTAGCTCTTCATTGTAGGCCTTCTCTCAAAATTTGGATGGCATTGAAATTCCCTCCCCCAACTCATAAGATGCATTCTCTCTCCTGCATGCTCCCGGGAATATGAAGCACTGAAATCCTCCAATTGAGACAATTTGTTTGTGGAATGCATCTACATTGAGAGAAATAATAGAATCTCGAGGAGTGTGGAGGGATATTGGAGGAGGTTTGGTCCCTAGCTAGGTTTAACCCTTGTTTTGGATATCTGTCCCTAAAGTTTTTTTCACTTATTCATTATGTCTTATTCTTTTGGATGTGATCCCTTTATTTTCCTTTTTTCGAGAGCAATTATTCTGTATTTGTCCTATTTGTTTATTTCCTATTCAACATACTGTTTTAATGCTTTAGCATTACCTTCTTTTTCTGTATGTTGACGTACTTTATAAGGTTTTTTCTTAGTTCTCAGTTATCAGTTTCCTTTGGGCAGAAGCTCGACTCTTTATCAGAGAGGATTATTTCGCTAGGCTTCGATGTGATTTCACATGTTCTGGAGACGGGGCGAGTATGGATTCTATATTTTTAACCTTGATTTTGAATTAATTATGCCTTCCTTTCTTCCCTTAGCAAAATGGTAACTCAGTTAGAGGCTAATTAATTGGATGCTATCATTCATATTAAATAGGGATGGAGGCTGGTTTCTCCGCACTTTTCAACATTGATACACTCTGGAATATTTCCATCCCTTATAATGAACGAGAAGGTAAAAGTTTGGAGAGCTTATATATTGCTCTATAACATCCACTTATTGTCAAGAGTTTGTTAACTTATCTTATTTTGTGTCAAATCTCTGAAAAAGGACGTTTCTGAGTGGGAAGATGATCCAGATGAGTACTTAAGGAAGAATCTTCCATCTGACGTAGTAAGATAGTTCAATTTGTCATATGAATTGATCTTCATATCAGATCTTATGTCACCAGTTTTGGTTATTTGTATTTTATAGGAAGAAGTTTCTGGTTGGAAGGAGGATTTATACACAGCCAGGAAAAGTGCATTAAACTTGCTCGGCGTTATTGCATTGTCGAAGGTTGTTACCTGTTTAGTTCATAATGAAATGTGTGCGGGCCATTCCTTTTAGTAAGTGTTATCATTAGTCTAATCCAAGTACCTACAGGGGCCTCCCACAATGACCCATATGAATGGTTCTTCAGCTTCATCAAAGCGTAAAAAAGGCAGCAAGAGAACAAATAATCAATGCGCTACTATGGGGGAGTTGGTTGTACTTCCATTTCTTTCGAAATATCCTATTCCCTCTGATGCAAATGCTTCCCAAACCAGTATTGTAAATAGGTGAGTTTTTTTTAACATGCAACCTGGCTTTCCAATTTAGTCGTTACATTGTATGATTTGAATATCAGGTGTTATTCATTGATCTCATACAAGTGTGAAGCTCTTGGTTCAGTTGCATTTGTAACTATTGTCTGAATTATTTGTTAATTATGGTACATGGTGCCACCTAAACTGTCTAATTCTGCTGCTTTTTACTAAGTATGTAGATAGCTACCTACTGGTGAGCTTTGTTTTAAAGAACAATGTACTGTTCCGCTCTAGTCAATGATTAAAGAGAACTCTTATTTATGGCCAAAGGAAAAAAAATGTTGTTCGCTCTAGAAGTTCTCATGTGTCATCCTAAACTTCAGTCTTTAAGCTTGAATGCAATTTCATTTCCTGCTTCTACACTTTAAGTGGACTTTATATGAAAATATGGGATGTGTAGATTCAATCTTTTTGATGCTTTGCTATAAGACCGCAGACCAGTAGTGTTTTAAAGACTGGTTTTCGTAAATATTGTCTTCTAGATGTTATTTCGGTTACATACTTTTTATTTGATTTATTTGTTATTCCATGCCAAAAATATTTGAGTTGTTTGGGGCATTATCAAAATTTTTTTGCAGACTAATGTTTTAAAATTATTTTTCTTTATTTTCTTTTTTGAAAATTGTTTGGAAGGCTATGCTTGTTCCTTTCATTTTTGTATATCTATTTATTTGTAGTATATTTTTCTCTAATGCTACACTTACTACAAATGCTATACTTACCACAATGCTATATTTGTAGTATATTTTTGTATCAAACATAATATTTTGGATTTAAAATTATTTTTTATTCTAAAGAATATATCATGTTTTTCAGCATGACTCCGGAAGCCTGTAAATATTAGAACAAGCATCATGAGTATTCAACGACTGGCAAGATTGTTGCATTTTGTTTACTGAAGTCACACTTGCTTCTTAATCTTACCCCATTCTCAAAATGAATATTGTTTGAATAAATACTGACTGTAGTTTTTGGAGACTGGGGTTCCCCCGTTCTGTTTTGTTATCTACTGTATTTATCTGGATATAGTCTCTCTGTTGCTTTGTTCCCCTTTCATCTGTTCTTTTTGTTCATTATTCACTACTTTCTCATCTCTTTTTTTGTTTTTACTTTTTTTTTTAATATCATTGGCTTTCAAACTTGTATCTATTTTTCCAATACGTGTAAGTTAACTCCGCCGCTTTTTTGTTATTTTCACCTCTATACTCATTTTAATTCTCTTGTCTGTCAATGGCTATCAGTTACTATGGTGTTCTAATTGCGTATGGTGGCTTGCTTGATGTAAGTAGTTCCTGATTTCTACATTCACGAGTGATGTGTGAATAGTCTATACTATATGTATTATTCTGCCTCTGTATTTCTCTGTATTGCAGTTTCTAAGGGAGCAACAACCTGGATACGTGACGTTTCTAATCCGCACAAGAGTGTTGCCTCTATATGCTGTGTCAACGTGCCTGCCATATTTAGTTGCCTCTGCAAATTGGGTACTTGGAGAGCTTGCATCCTGCCTGCCTGAAGTGAGATATTATACTTCTCCTGCTACTTGTATTGTCCATGCTTTTATATTTACGATCAAGCAAGTTTAAACAAAAACTTCACTTTTTCTATTTTTTCTCCTTAATTGTTGCCACATTGAGGATTGAATTTTTGATGACATAATGCACTCCCACATTTCTTTCTCTAACGTTGACCCTCTTTCAGGAGGTCTGTGCTGAAATATATTCTTCATTGGTTAAGGCATTATCCATGCCTAATAAGGAGGAAGTTTCGTTTTACCCTGTCCGAGTCTCTGCTGCTGGAGCCATAGCCAAGCTTCTTGAAGTAGGCTTCTTGATCGAACTTGTTGGATAATCTGTTGGACTTCATTTTATTTTCTTTTTCCAGATTTGTCACTAAGATTCTATATTTTTCCTCTTCAGAATGACTACTTGCCACCTGAGTGGTTACCTCTTCTTCAAGTTGTAATAGGTGGGATTGGCCAAGATGATGAAGAGAACTCCATTTTGTTTCAGCTTCTTAGTTCCATTGTGGAAGCTGGTAATGAAAACGTCGCCATCCATATTCCTCACGCTGTTTTGTCTCTGGTTGGTCCAATCTCAAAAAGCATACCACCTAATTTGGAGCCATGGCCTCAAGTATGTTCAACTCTCCCGTGAGAACNTTTTTTTTTTTTTTTTTTTTTTTTTTTTTTTTTTTTTTTTTTTTTTTTTTTTTTTTAAACAAACATCATTGTTGTATTAATTTGAAACAGAGCTAAAAAATGCATTAAGGAAATTGAGAATGCAACTTGGAGGCAGAAAATTTTGTTATCAAAGAAAAAACAATGCTATAAAAATTTTCTAAGATTCTGTTGTCGGAGTTGAGTGAAAATTCTTCCCGCTAATTTGATGCTCATTTTCTTGACTAACATCTCCATAATTTCCCAAAAAGTATTTATGTTTGAAGGAGTGAAGAAAGTTGAAAAATCATTTGTCCGATCCAAACTGTGAAAGTAATGTCGTTAATTTGAATGAAAATGAATCTAAGTTAACCAAATTAGTCACTCAAAATCTATAAAAGCAAACTTAATGTTTCACCCTCTATTTTGTTTGCGTTCTATCTTCATGCTCTTATCACCTTCGTGATCTGTATTTATTGTTTCATTTTAAAAAAATATTTATCACTTTCGAATGGTTTAAAGTGTCATTAGGGAACATTTTCTTCAAAAAATGTGATTAGCATTGATGAATTCGACACTGGCGCAGGTTGTTGAACGTGGGTTTGCAGCTTTATCAGTGATGGCTCAGTCTTGGGAAAACTTCATACTTGAGAAAACTGAGCAAGATGCATCATGTGAACGGTCAACATCGGAGCAAGCCACAATCAGTAGATCATTCTCGTCGCTCTTGCAGCAGGCGTGGCTTGCACCCATGTACTCATTGGTTAGTTATTAACTGCCTAGTTATCTTATGGTGAAGTAATCTTCTGGTTCAGATCTTCTTGAATATTATGATTGATATGTGTATATATATATATTTTTTAATGAGAAACAAAGATCTAATTCATTGATGCGATGCTGAGATGAAACATACAAGAAGAGGGAAAAGCTATCCACGCCTAGGCAGATAGATTGATTGTACCTAGCCAAACGTATAGATAGATTGTAGCTATGAAAATAAGATGAATTCATACACAAGATAGAGGCTATGAACTTAAACTATTCATAACGCTATCAAACTGACTCTGTTTATGAAGATGTTTCCTTCCGTCCATTGATGGTAAAATTCCTACATGACTAAGTCTCCATTTACGTATTAGAATTCATTATGAGCTGAAATTGGATTAGAACTAATTCAAGTTGGAATGTTGTTTAGTAGGAGTTATCTAGAATTCAAATCAGTAACCCATTGATGTTGCTTACTTCAAATTGTCAAGAATCAGAATAGGAATCAAATGTAATTCAATTACTAGAATACCTCAGGCATATTTTAACTAATTAAAATAGATTACTAAATAATATGCTAATATATTTGTTTCCATGAAATTTCAAAAGAAATTTAATTTGTGGAATGATGCTTCAATGTGTACTAATTTGTTTTGAGTTACATATAAGCTCTTATGTGTGGTTCTCTAATTCTTTCTCTTGATTGTATATTTCATTCGAAGGTTAAACTGTTTGTTCTCGAGGTTGAATCTTCAACTTTGAACTTGTGGAAAATTTTCGGCTTTGAGCTTGTTGAAAGTCTCGGCTTCGATCTTATTGAAGGTCTTCAGCTTGTGGTTTCTTGAAGATGTAATTGGATTCAAATAATCATATGCAACCTTGTCATCAATTTAAAACAATGATGTGACAATTTATGATTGGCGCAAATTTCTCATTCAATAATATTTTTTAAGTAACATAATAATAATCAATTAATAAATTTTATTTTGTTTTATTACTATTTTATTTTATAGTAATATTTTTTTTTATTCTAATGGTTTATTTAATGTTAACAAATAATTGCTTTGTTATGGATACCTATAAAACTTCTCTAAAGTTTAGGCTGTGAATAACTAAAGAGTGTCATTTCTCATTCAATTTGCGGCGCTTTTCTGCATTTATTTCTCATTATAAATTTTCAGTTGTCCCAGGAAATGGATGAAGATCAGGAATTGTTGCCCCCTCCATCATGCATAGATCATTCATCAAGGTTGCTTCAGTTCATCATGGTGTCTGTTACAGGGAGCAATACTATTTCAGAGCTTAAAGTACCTGAATTAGTATCAGTCTGGGCTGATCTTATTGCAGACTGGCATTCTTGGGAAGAATCAGAGGATTTCTCAGTCTTTAATTGTATTATGGAAGTTGTTAGATTAAATAACAAATATGCACTGAAGAACTTTTTTGTGAAGCCAACACCATCTCCTCCAGCTCCGCCAGTGCCTCAACGGTCTATTGTAGAAAACATTGGAGCTTTCATTAATCAGACAATCTCACAATATCCATCTGCTACATGGAAAGCTTGTTCGTGTATTCATATGTTATTGAATGTTCCTAGTTACTCGTTTGAAGCGGAAGGCGTTAAGGAGTCGCTGGTAGTCACGTTTAGTCGGACGTCATTTTCCTGTTTTAGAGAAATCCAAAGCAAACCAAGTGCATTGTGGAAGCCTTTACTGCTTTCCATATCAACATGCTATATCTGTCTTCCTGATACTGTAGAAAGACTTTTGGAGAAGTTTGATGGAGGAGGCTTCACAGTCTGGGTCTCAGCCCTTGGTTATATCTGTAGCAGCTCTTTTGCACCCGGTTTGTCTGCGGAATCGGAGATAAAGTTGATTGGTCAGTGGCTTTTCCTAGCTCTACTGGTTCTTGAATCAAAGTTGATTTTACTCTGTAATGTTGATGGATCTTATCTCACCAATGTTTTTTTTTTATACCCCATAGTTCTTTACTTCCCAACTTTTTTTTTTCTTTTTAATTTTTTTTTCAATTTTTAAAGACGCATTTGCGTGCTAGCTGGGTTGTATCCATTTTTTTGCTGCCCACCCTAGCCACACAGCAGAAGAAAAAAAAAAAAAAAGCTAAAATGTTAAAAAACAAAGGAAATGACAAGTGGGGTTGGGACATGTGATATTCCACATCGGTTGGGGAGGAGAACGAATCATTCTTTATAAGAGTGTGGAAACTTCTCTCTAGTGACACGTTTTGGAAACCTTGAGAGGAAGCCCGAAAGGAAAAAACCTAAAAAGGATAATATTTGCTAGCGGTGGGCTTGACTTGTTACAAATGGTATTAAAGCCAGGCACTGGGCGATGTGCCAGCGAGGAGGTTGAGCCCCGAAGGGGGGGTGGACACGAGACGGTGTGCCAGCAAGGACGCTGGGCCCTAAAAGGGGTGGATTGGGGGGTCCTACATCGATTGTAGAAGGGAATGAGTGCCAGCGAGAACGCTGGGCCCCGAAGGGGGGTGGATTGTGAGATCCCATATTGGTTGGGGGAAGAGAACAAAACATTCTTTATAAGGGTGTGGAAACCTCTTCCTAGCAGACGCATTTTAAAAACCTTGAGGGGAAACCCGAAAGGGAAAGCCCCAAAGAGGACAACATCGGCTAGCAGTGGGCTGCAAAAATGGGTTCCACCCAGCCAGCAGGCAAGTGTATATATATATTTTTATGTCTTACAATTTTGGTTGTTCTGGTTAACAGTTCATGATGCCATCTTTGTCAAATTGTAGGCTGGAATTCCATCTTCTCTAGGAAGCTAAGTAGTTGCACAATTATGATGGTAGCAAGTGATGTTACCTCATGATATTGGTGCTCGCTTTAAAATATTTCTCTAATTCTCTGAAACAATTTCGAATAGAAGAGACTTTTCATTGCCCGATTGAAAAAAAAAATGAAAAAAGCTGCTTTCCTATATTTGGAGGTTGAACTACTTAGTTTCCCTCCTGATTGTTGTTTGAGCTTTTATATGTTAATAGTATAATATAAATATCTTTTTTCTCTCTTTTATTGCTATTCAGTGTTAACATTGGTCAAGGTGGTGGAACGAATAATGGAGTTAGGAAAGCCAAGAGATGATTTCCTATGGAAGTCCTTCAGTTCATTGATGGAGGCTTCCATACGGCTGAAAGAAGTGCGAGAAGAAAAGGAAGAAGAATCTGATGAAAATGAAGAGGAGGAGGAGGACGACAGTGATGAAATAGAAGATGATGAGGTTTGATATCAAGAATGTGTGCTAAAGATCACTATACTCACAAATTCTTTTTGTGATTAATTATTAGTGGCATGTTGACGAACCCCTTTCTCTAACACCTTCTGATGTGTTTCAGGATTCTGATGCCGATGAACTTGAAGAAACTGAAGAACAATTTCTGGATAGGTATGCCAAAGCGGCTATTGATTTGGAAAACAATACTCTTATTGAAGAAGGGGATGTGGAAGATTACGACCAGGATATTGAATTGGGTAAGTACATCTATTCCATTGGCGTATTATAAGTGTAGAACTCTTGATAGCTTGTGAAGTTAGGATGGTTTTCATGTTCACATATTATACTGGATTGGTGGGGGCTATGCTAACATAATCAATTGTTAATTTTGATGAACAATTCTATAATTATTAAACTAAATTTATGTTATTGGTGTAACGGCCCAAGTCTACTGCTAGTAGATATTGTTCGTTTTGGCCTGTTATGATCACCGTCAGCCTCTGAGTATTGTTGGGAGGGAGTCCCACATTGGCTAATTTAGTGGAAGATCATGGGTTTATAAGTGAGGAATACTATCTCCATTGGTATGAGGCCTTTTGGGGAAGCCCAAAGCAAAGTCATGAGAGCCTATGCTCAAAGTAGACAATATCATACCATTATGGAGATCCGTGATTCCTAACAGCCTTACGGTTTTAAAACGCGTATAACGGGCCAAATAGGACAATATCTGCTAGCGGTGGGCTTGTCCGTTATACATGGTATTAGAGCCAGCGTCGGGCGGTGTACCAACGAGGACGCTGGGCCCCCAAGGGGGGTGGATTGTTAGATCCCACATCAGTTGGAGAGGGGAACAAAACATTTCTTATAAGGGTGTGGAAATTTCTCCCCTAGCAGACACGTTTTAAAACCGTGAGGTTGATGACGATACGTGATGGGTCAAAGCGGACAATATCTGCTAGCAGTGAACTTGGGTTGTTACAAATGGTATCAGAGCCAGACACTAGGCGGTGTGCCAACAAGGAGGTCCCCAAGGGGGGTGGATTGTTAGATCCCACATCGATTGGAGAGGGGAACGAAACATTCCTTATAAGGGTGTGGAAACCTCTCCCTAGTATACGCGTTTTAAAACCGTGAGGTTGACGGCGATACATAACGAGCCAAAATGAACAATATCTGCTAGCGGTTGGCTTGGACTATTACATTTGCATCATTCCAATTTCAAAATTGTAATTCTTTATTCGATTTGAGAGCTTAAGTAGTATTTTTAACATATCCAATTAGTCAAGGGAACTAAATGCATTCTCTATAAACCAAATTTCTTCATAATTACATCAAATATTTTAAACTGATCCATTTTAGCTCGAAATTATCATGGAAGCTGAAGTATGTATGTAATAGCCCAAGCCCACCACTAGAAGATATTGCCCACTTTAGGTTTTCCATTTCGGGCTTCTCGTCAAGGTTTTTAAAACGCGTCTACTAGGGAGAGGTTTCAGAGCCAGACACCGAGCGGTGCGTCAGCGAGGATGCTGGTCCCCAAGGGGGTGGATTGTGAGATCCCACATCGGTTGGAGAGGGGAACGAAGCATTCCTTGTAAGGGTGTGGAAATCTCTCCCTAGCAGGCGTGTTTTAAAACTGTGAGGTTGACGGTGATACGTAACGGGTCAAAGTGGACAATATCTGCTAGTGGTGGGCTTGAGCGGTTAGAATATAAGGAACAAAAAATGGGATATTGGACGTTCAATTTTTTTAAAGTGCAAAGTTGTCATCGAGTGTACCACACTTCTAATTTCAGCTAGATTAAGAGGGAGTGCAGCATGCCTCTAATAAATGGTTGATTTGGAATGGGAGGTAGTTCGAAACAACCCCACAGATTTCTGCTTTGGATTCTTCATTTTATTGGGGTTAAAATATAAAAGATACCCTAAACTTTTCCTTTTGTTTCAAAAACATCCATAACTTACAAAAGTTGCAATATGCTTGACCTTTCATAACGTTTTAGAATTATCTATAAAGTAGGAACCTTTAACATTTTGGATAAAACTGGGATATGGTGATGGTAACTTAGAGCAAACATTTAGATCGCCACATTGTTTTAGTTCACCACCACACCGTTCTAGGTTTTAATTTTCAAATGAAATCCTAAAGGATTTCTACTCTTAGGGTAGTTTTGAAATCTTTATGAAAGGTTACGGACTATATTACAACTTTCGAAAGAATAAGTGTACTTTTGAAAGAAACGACAAAAGTACGAAAGATTTTTTTATAATTTAGCCTGTTTTTCCCTAACCATGGCTTTTAGCTGGACTTATGCACTCCCTTGGCTAATTCTACATTACTATTGCATGATCCTTCAGCAATGAATATCTATAAACTTGTATATTTGGGTTTAGAACATGCCTTACAGTGCTCTTAGTTTCCTGGGATGCTTATTATTCTGAATCAAGGTTTCTAAAGTGAGTTGCTTAAGTGCTATAACACTGAAGATTGAGTTCTTATTACATGAGATAGTATCGTTGAAGTGTTGATATAATTAGATTTATCATAATCCATAAACTTAAACTTTTGGGTTATTGATGATTTAACATGCATATGTTTTGAGTATCAGTTGGCATATGTTTTGAGTATCAGTTGCATATGTTTTGAGTATCAGTTGCATATGTTTTGAGTATCAGTTGCATATGTTTTGAGTATCAGTTGGCATATGTTTTGAGTATCAGTTGCATATGTTTTGAGTATCAGTTGGCATATGTTTTGAGTATCAGTTGCATATGTTTTGAGTATCAGTTGCATATGTTTTGAGTATCAGTTGGCATATGTTTTGAGTATCAGTTGCATATGTTTTGAGTATCAGTTGGCATATGTTTTGAGTATCAGTTGCATATGTTTTGAGTATCAGTTGGCATATGTTTTGAGTATCAGTTGCATATGTTTTGAGTATCAGTTGGCATATGTTTTGAGTATCAGTTGCATATGTTTTGAGTATCAGTTGGCATATGTTTTGAGTATCAGTTGCATATGTTTTGAGTATCAGTTGGCATATGTTTTGAGTATCAGTTGCATATGTTTTGAGTGTTTGTTCGAAATCCTGCTGTGGTGAAATGCAGGTTGTTATGAAGAGGTAGATGAGGGAAGGATCGTCTACTCTTTACTGGAGAAATATCACCCCATCCTGAGCCAGGGACAGGGATGGCCATCAGATCTCCCAATGAGATTCTTGAATGCACATCCAGAATATACTACGTTTCTCCGACTATCTGGGTAAAGATTATTTGGAAAATTTCCAATATTTATAGCTTGGGTGAAGAAGAAATAACCTCAACTGTTATCTCCTGCAGTTTTGGAAGCGTTCTTCGTGTTCTTGTGCATTAAATTATCTATTTTTTATTTCTTTTTTGAGTTCTTGATCGAGGGTACATGCCTAAACTAGTTGAGTTGTGTTTAGATTGTCGAGATGTCCATGTGATTAATGTGTCAAGACATTGGATTATTTGTATTATTTGTATGTGAGATGTATGGTTTGTTTTTGAGTTCATCAGGAGATGAGATCGAACCATCGATCTTTGAAATGATAATTAATGTCTTATACACTGTACTAAACTTAGATCGATGTGATAATTTGTGTCGTTAAATGCATCAACCAAATTATTGTTTCGAATACACTGGTTTTATTCTTCAGGATGGAAGAGAACAGCCCAGGGTAGTTCTTTTGAGCCTGCCATTCTCTCTCTATGAATTCTTTTCTCCCTATCTTCTTGCCATACCTTGCCGTAGGCGATTCTTTTGCGAATCGCACCAGAACGGGTCCTTGAAGAATAGGTCCATCCATTCTGTTCGTGCAGACGGGGCACCCTTTTTCATTATCAGCTGGCTTCAAAGAAAGAAAAGCTCGACTAATCAGTCGAGTCAACTTGTTACTTGCCTATGGCTTTCCCTTGCCTATCTCATTCCATAATTTATTTCGTTGAGATTTTTTTTATAAATATTTTTAATTTTACATGGTCATAAATAAATTTAAAGATATATTAAAACTAGAATGAACGCAGATTAGGCGGATTATATGGAAAGTCTAAAAACTTGTTTCAAGATATTTTAAAATTTATATCAAATAGTTGATTGGAAGGTGACACGTGTCACTCATGTATTGGAAACAATTCATTTACTTGCTGAACAAGACAAGATGGTGTGGTTCGGAAGTTTCTCGTGTTATAACATCCAATACTTTCCCTAGCCAATAACGATCTGCCACGTAGACCGAGTCCAGCCCATTGGGTTTATTAGGGGCAAAATTGTCATTTCAAAATGTTATAGGGGTATTTTCGTCCACCATTGTAATTTCAAAAATTTCTTATGATCTGCCACGTAGACCGAGTCCAGCCCATTGGGTATTAATGATACTCAACAAAGTACTTAAAAAAAATTGAAAGGATCTGCCACGTAGACTTTGTCTAGCCCATTGGGTTTATTAGTGATAAAATTGTCATTTCAAAAAGTCATTAGGGGTATTTTAGTCAACCACTGTAATTTAAAAAATTGTAAAATTTGCCACGTAGACTAGTGGCAAAATTGTAATTCAAAAGGTCATTAGGGGTATTTTAGTCAACCATTGTAATTTAAAAAAATTGTAGTGGCCTGCCACGTAGACCTTAGTCCAGCCCATTCATTTTTTTAGTGGCAAAGCTGTAATGACAAAAAGTCATTAGGGGTATTATCGTCAACCACTGTAATTTGAAAGAATTGCACTGATCTGCCACGTAGACCTAGTCCAGCCCATTGGGTTTAATAGTGGCAAAATTGTAATTTAAAAAAGTCATTAGGAGTATTTTAGTCCACCACTGTAATCTCAAAAATTGTAAGATCTGCCACGTAGACCGAGTTCAGCATATTGGCCTAAAATAGTGGCAAAATTGTAATTCCAAAAGGTCATTAGGGGTATTATCGTCAACCATGTAATTTCAAAGAACTAATGATCTGCCACTAGAGCCTTAGTCCAGCCCATTGGGTTCAGTAGTGGTAAAATTGTAATTTGAAAAAGTCATTAGGGGTATTTTAGTCAACCAGTGTAATTTCAAGAAGGGTAATGATCAGCCACGTAGGCCTAGTCCAGTCCATTGGGTTTACTAGTGGCAAAATTGTAATTCCGAAAGGTCGTTAGGGGTATTATCGTCAACCATGTAATTTCAAAGAACTCTAATGATCTGCCACGTAGAGCTTTAGTCCAGCCCATTGGGTTTACAAGTGGTAACACTGTAATTTGAAAAAGTCATTAGGGGTATTTTAGTCAACCAGTGTAATTTCAAGAAGGGTAATGATCAGCCACGTAGGCCTAGTCCAGTCCATTGGGTTTACTAGTGGCAAAATTGTAATTCCGAAAGGTCGTTAGGGGTATTATCGTCAACCATGTAATTTCAAAGAACTCTAATGATCTGCCACGTAGAGCTTTAGTCCAGCCCATTGGGTTTACAAGTGGTAACACTGTAATTTGAAAAAGTCATTAGGGGTATTTTAGTCAACCAGTGTAATTTCAAAAAGGGTAATGATCAGCCACGTAGGCCTAGTCCAGTCCATTGGGTTTATTAGTGGCAAAATTGTAATTTCAAAAAGTCATTAGGGGTATTTTCGTCAAACAAGGGATACGCTGCGTAGAGCCTTGGAATCTCCTCTTTCTTTACACACGCAAAATAATACCGCCCTCCCAAATTCCCCCCTTTTTCCATCTCTTTCTCCTTCCTTCCTTCTTCTCCTTCTTCTTCCTCTTCCTCCCCTCCCGGTTAGGGTTTCTTCTTCATCCCTTCCCATGTTGCAGAAACCCCGGCCCTTTTCTTCTTAATTCTCAATCTCAATCTCTGTCTCCACCGCTGTAGGGCTTTTTCATGGCTCCAATTACCTTTTCTCTGGTACTATTTCACTCTCTCCCCTGCTCTTTACTTCTCTGTAATCTCCCCTTTCTCTTCCTTTTCAAATTTCTATCATCTTTCGTTTTCCTTGCCTGATTCTGTTTTTGAATGTTTCTTTACGCGATTACTAATTGGGAGTTTGAATTTTCTTGTTCTGTCGATTCCTTATGGTGGAAATTTCCTTGGAAAGTAACTTTACTCGATGTGTTTTGATTTTGAGCTGTGTTCTTGTTATATTCAATTGGGCTTTCGTTGTTGGTTTGTTTTGTTTTACTTGATTGTGTTTCTTGAGGTATTGGATGAGAAAGTGGATGTTTGACTTAGATTCCAGTATTTTACTGTTAATTACTTTTACTTCTCGGTAAGTTTTGATGTTCAGGGACTTGAGTCAAGGACGAGTCTTTTATCTGGCCGTTTAGTCAACTAAATAGTGGCTCTGACTTGCTGCTGCCTTCTTCCCTGTAATTGCTAACCTTAGCTTGTAGGTTGTTAGAAGAAGTCATTCATTTGAGTTTCTTTGTTGTTTGCCATCAGGGAAGTAGTTTATTTTCATTTTAGTGGGGTTTTTAAAGTTAATAAGACCATTTGTTTTTTTAGACCATCCGTTGAAACTTGCTTCATTGGAGTCCGGTTCTTGATTGTACGAAGTCAGAAATCCTTTATACGGAGTCTGTCATTTAATTGCTTGGTAACCTTATTGCTCCCTTGTTTTCGGTACTTTGGATTTGGAATGCTCAATATGTTTTATTTTCTGCTTATCTTGAATAATTCTGTTTGAGTACAACTTCTAATTTTTTATCTTTTGTTCTCTTTTTGGGCCTCGCGTTGGGTTCAGATGTTCTGTAGATTCTCTCAATCTTGACTTCACTGTGAAGGCATTGAATCGAGCAATATTTGATAAATCTGTTTCTTGAGCCAAGTGAAACATGTACAGTGAAGGAGCCACCCCTGAGTTTATTTTTGATCAGGGTGTTTATTATCCTACTGCCGCCAATTATGGTTATTACTGTACAGGTAATCTTCACGAACATATGAAGTAGCAATTTAAATGATGTTATGATGACTTACTTGTGTCTTGACTATTATAGGATTTGAATCACCTGGCGAATGGGAGGACCATTCTCGGATTTTTGGTTTAGATGGTCCAGATATCCAATACGCAGTGAGTAATAGATATTTGCATTTTATATTTTCTTGCTTGAGCACCCAAACTTAAACTTTGTTTTTTATGGCCTTATTTTCTCTCTTGTTCCAGGGTGCTCAAAATGAGAATTCATCTTATGTATATTATACGCCAAGCTATGGATATGCACAGTCTCAATACAACCCGTATAATCCTTACATACATGGTGCTGTGATAGGACCAGATGGTTCATATCTAGGGGCCCAACAATATTACACCATTCCTTCTTACGACAGCTCCGTTTCTTCTCCTGCTTATGTCCCTGTTATTGTCCAGCCAGATATTGTCCCCAATAGTTCCATCGGCTTGGTTGACCCTTCAATCAATAGATCGAATGGAAATGGAAGAATACAAAAAAATGAGAGTTCTGGAAGCTATTCTAGTAACCCCTCCAAACCTGCTGTAGACCAGAGAAATTCTTTTGCAAGGTTATCAGAAGTGCCAAGAGCAAATGTTGGTCCAAGTAAGCAAAGTTCAACACTTGGTAGCATTTCTGCTGGTAGTCATGCTGGATCAGTTTCATCACGCGTTTTTCAGGTAAGTTCAAATGTTTTTCTTGTATTGTAGGTAATTTTTTTGTACTTGCTTGGAAGGAATTTTCATGGTCCATGCTGTTTCTTATGGTTTGATTTGTTTATTGTTGCAGCGAGTATGGTTGAGATGACCTATTCAATTAGTTTTACACTGTAGATGTTGTGTGCATGTGCAAATTTCTTTTCACTTTCAGTGACTAATGGAAATTTTTGGGATTTTGAAATTTGAGCTTACAGGGTAGGGGTGCTTATGGTTCACTTCAACCAGTAGATGACATTTCAAATGGAAAGGTTGTGTCTCAACATAGTCAATTGAGAGTACCTCGTCCTATCAATAATGCATTTTCTGACTTTCGATCAAGTGCTCATGGACAGGCTGTGATCCCTAAACATCAGCCTAAGGTTCAAGTTGGTAGAGTTCTGGATGGTGCAAATGCTAATCCAGATGCTTTAAGTGAGCAGAATCGAGGTCCTAGAATCAGCAGATCTAAAACCCAACTTGTTCTGAAGGCCTACACAACCAAGGCTGGAGATGGTAATGCAGATGGAAACATTATTATCTACACAGATCAATATAATAAGGATGATTTTCCTATTGAATATGCGGATGCAAAATTTTTTGTAATAAAATCTTACAGTGAGGATGATGTTCACAAGAGCATTAAGTATAATGTTTGGTCGTCTACTTCCAATGGGAATAAGAAACTGAATTTTGCATACGAAGATGCACGGAGAATAGTTTCAGCAAAATCAAGAAGCTGTCCTGTATTCCTTTTTTTCTCTGTAAGTTCATTGTTTCTTTTCAGATTTTCTGATATTAAATATTCTTTTTTCCTTTGAGGTTTTTGATTTAATTTCTTTCTATATAGGTCAATGCTAGTGGTCAGTTCTGTGGTGTAGCAGAGATGGTTGGCCCTGTGGACTTCAACAGGGATATGGATTTCTGGCAGCAGGATAAATGGAATGGAAGCTTCCCTGTTAAGTGGCACATTATCAAAGATGTGCCAAACAACTACTTTAGGCATGTCATTTTGGAGAATAATGAGAACAAACCCGTTACTAATAGCAGAGATACTCAAGAGGTAAGTAGATTTGTTATTTTCTATTCAGTCTAGTAGTATCTTTATTCGTAGAAAATATTTCTTCGATTAGTTCGGCAGCGTACCATCCATGTTCTTATGTTCTGTTTAGGAGTAATTTGGATATCTTGCCACCCTCTGATAGGTTACATTTGCATTCATAAGTCTTGTGGATTGATCGAACTTCTTGTGGATGTGATTCTATTGAAGCGTTTATGGAAAGCATAGCCTTGCTACTTGGTGTTCTTTTTTGATGCTGAAACTGTTAGTAGAGGAGTGAAGTGCCAATATTTTGGAAGTTTGATGTGTTCCTTGATAATTTGATTTGATTGGCGTCCTACTCTAGAATTGATTTACTATCTAGTTAGTAGCGGAACTAAGTGCCAGTACTTGTTTTTGAACAGTCAAATTGGTTCTAACTTCTTTCAAACAATATGTTAACTAATTATATTTTCTTTTGCAGATACCGTTTAAAAAAGGTCTGGAGATGCTAAAATTATTCAAGAGTCATACATTAAAGACCTCTTTACTCGACGACTTCATTTATTATGAAAACCGTCAGAAGATCATGCAGGAGGAGAAAGCGAGGTTGGTTATTAGAAGGCTTGAGCGTCCATATTTTGTACCTGCATTAGATCATAGTCGACAGCTAAATTGTGTAATTGAGCTGCCTTTGAGAGATGATAAGAACCTCAACAAGACCAACGATGGTTCGAGGGTGTTGGAACGGAGTGTAGCCTCGAGAGCTGAGCAGCAGGTCTACTCAAATCCTGGCAATACTGGTGCTGTGGTAGTGAAGGAAAATCCCCCCAAGCACGATGATGGCGAAAAAGTTGATGTTTCGTCGACTCTGAAGATGGAATCTCTTGAAATTGGCCAGAAAGTGGCTGAGAAGCCTTTGGAGGGTGGTACACCAGCTGCTGCGAGTGATGCAAATTCCAAGCACGCTGAAGTTGTCACTGTAGGCTCAATGCCGATCGAAGTTAATGGATATAACACTGAACCTTCTGATGTTTTGACGGTGGGAACCATTCCGCTCGATCCAAAAGCTCTGCAGCTTTGCAAAGAAGATGCAGTTCTCAAAAATGGGGCTCAACAAAACTGATGGAAATAGTCGAAACGGTATACTGGAAAATTTCGGGCGGCCTTAGACGCTATTATCGCGATTGTCTTCGTTTATTTGGCCAATGTTGTGATGTAGTAGTTGGTGGGTGTTTGCTGGGTTTCTTCTTTGTGGCATGTTGATGTTTTACTAAAGCAATTGAAATTTCCAAATGTATTATCAGCCGCTTCATCATTTCCCCATACATCTTAAATATATAATGTTGTGAAAATTTGTTTTGAAGTTGAACTACCAAAGGAATCTTCTCTTTTGTAATTAATAAGCGTTGATTCTGAGATTTTTGTTGCAAGTTTGGGAGGGAAGAAGACAGGGATGTAAGTTAGCAATTAATTTATCTACTTAGAATTTAATATTTTAAGAGTATAATTAGAAGGTTGTTTTGAGTATTTACACAACAGTTCTTGGTTATATTTTTACAAGGCCTTAGGATGTGGTGTTCAGTTGAGTTAAATTGTTTAATCTTTTAAGTTGTTTAATTTGAATTTATATAGGTTGTATATTCATAGTTGTTTATACCCCATCTTGTCGAGGATTGTTGGGAGAGGATCACACATTAGCTAATTAAGAGGAAAGATCTTGAGTTTATAAGTAACAAATACTGTCTCCATTGGTATGAGGCATTTTGGGAAAACTAAAAATAAAACCACGAGAGATTATGCTCAAAGGGTTTTGCTCAAAAGGATAATATCATACTCTCAAAAGGATAATATCATACTATTGTGGAGAGTTATGATTTCTAACATGGTATAAAGTCATGCTTTTAACTTAATCATGTCAACAAATTCCTCAAATGTCGAAAAAAAAAAAGTTGAGCCTTGAAGGTGTAGTCAAAAGTGACTAAGTGTTGAACAAAGAGTGTACTTTGTTCGAGAGCTCCAAAGAAGAAGTTGAGTCACAGTTAAGGGGAGGTTCGAGAACTCCATAGGCCTCAAGGGAGATTCTATGGTGTACTTTGTTCGAGGGGAGGATTGTTGGGAGGGGACTCCCACGTTAGCTAACTAATGGGAGAATCACGAGTTTATATAAGTAAGGAATATTATCTCCATTGGTATGAGGCCTTTTGGGAAATCAAAAGCAAACCCACGAGAGCTTACGCTCAAAGTGGACAATATCATACCATTGTAGAGAGTCATGATTTCTAACCCATCTATCACATTTGAGTGATAGCAAAGAGATTCTTCATCATTGCATAGCTTGATCCTTGAGTCCATCGGTTCAAACTTGTTCCTATAGAGTCTAAACAGCTAGAGTGCGTGCCCGACTACCCGATAATTCACACTCAAGATGCTGGAAGTAGTTCAATGGAAAGGCTTCAGTCACTCAAGTATGTTTTCAGACAGACACTTTGGGTTATCATCTCTCTGTTTTGAAGTATGATCCCAGAAGGGTTGGCTGTGTTGTCCATTTTCAGTGTAATTGGTCGGGATGAATTTGCAATGTAACACCTCAAGCCCCACCGTTAGTAGATATTATCCTCTTTGAGAGGACATTATACTCTTTGAGTGCCCACTGTTAGCAGATATTGTCTTCTTTGCGTTTTTTCTTTCGAACTAAAACGCATCTGCTAGGAAAAGGTTTCCACACCCTTATAAACAAATGCTTCGTTCTCCTCTCCAACCGATGTGAGATCTCACAACTCACCCCCTTTGGAGCCCAACGTCCTCGCTCTCCTCTCTAACTAATGTGGAATCTCAGAATTTCGATTGTCCATGTTTTGCACGGTGTTAGGAATACCATGGAAACAAACAAAGAAGCAACAATGTCCGCCTCATCTTCTTGTTCTAATGATATCAAATTCACAGCCCAATATCAAACTATATTCTATTGGTTGCTTATAGACATTCAGTCCCTTAACTCACTTATACATCTCAACAAGAGAAAGACTCACTCTTTATTCTACATTCTACAACAGCGCATCACATCACTCAATATGGGAAGCTTAAAAACAAACCCAGAAAGGGATGAACTTGGAGCCTAAGCCACAATAAACAAGACCCATTTGCTCAAAATGGCTCTTGCCTGGCTCTGCTGTGGCACTCTTTAGCAGCTATATTCAGGGGTCTCTGCAACATTCTGAGGCTCACCCTCTTGCAAGCAATCAATGGGAGGAATGGTCAATGTCTTCTGAACCCCAAATGCATTCCAACAAAAAGGATCTTCCACCAGCTCGCCTTCATGTGGCAGCAACTCTACTTCAGACATGGTAATGTTTGTGCAGGCCACTGTGTCACTGCAAGCAAAGTGAATTGGAGTGTTCCTCATGTCGTATGTTCCTTTGATGTTCTTGTACAAGACCTGGTTCACAAACACAGCTGATGTCTGGTTCAGACAATCCTTTGTTAAGCAGTAGTATTGGTCTACTATGATGCAGTTCCTAACATTCTCCATTTGTATGTTCTCGAACGAGATGTCGCTCACTGAGCCCGACCCTCCTTGCCATGTCTTGATCCTAACACCGTTGTCTGATTCTCTAATCATTGCGTTTCTTACTGTTATGTTGGATACACATGCCTTGGAATTGTGGACTCCCAGGCTCCCTATGCTGCTCTTTTCCAAAATCAAACATACAACCATTAGTTACTCTATGTTTGATTGTGTTAAGACGAAGAAGTGGAGATTGACATTGATGGATTGTTAGTTTGTAACGGTCGAAGCCCACCGCTAGTAGATATTGTCCTCTTTGGGTTTTTTCTTTCGGGCTTTCATTTGAGGTTTTAAAATGCGTCTACTAAGGAGAGGTTTCCACACCCTTATAAGGAATGTTTTGTTCCCCTCTCCATCCGATGTGGGATCTCACAATCCACCCCTCTTGGGGGGCCAGCGTCTTCGCTAGCACATCGCACGGTATTTGGCTCTTATATTATTTGTAACAGCTTAAGCCCACCGCTAGCGGATATTGTCCGCTTAGGCCTGTTACGTATTGCCGTCAGCCTCATGGTTTTAGAACGTGTCTACTAGGGAGAGGTTTCCATACCTTTATAAGGAATGTTTCGTTCCCTTCTCCAACCAATGTGGGATCTTACAATTGGTTGGAGAGAGGAATGAAACATTTCTTGTAAGGGTGTGGAAACATCTCCCTAACAGACGCGTTTTAAAACCTTGAGGGGAAGTCCAAAAGGGAAAAGTAAAGAGGACAATATCTGCTAGCGGTGGGTTTGGGCTGTTACAAAGGGTATTAGAGCCAGACACAGGGCGGTGTGCTAGCGAGGACGCTAGGCTCCCAATGGGGTGGATTGTGAGATCCTACATCGGGTGGAGANTCTTACAATTGGTTGGAGAGAGGAATGAAACATTTCTTGTAAGGGTGTGGAAACATCTCCCTAACAGACGCGTTTTAAAACCTTGAGGGGAAGTCCAAAAGGGAAAAGTAAAGAGGACAATATCTGCTAGCGGTGGGTTTGGGCTGTTACAAAGGGTATTAAAGCTAGACATAGGGCGGTGTGCTAGCGAGGATGCTAGGCTCCCAACGGGGTGGATTGTGAGATCCCACATCGGGTGGACAGAGAATGAAACATTCCTTATAACGGTGTGGAAACCTCTCCCTAACAGACGCGTTTTAAAACCTTGAGGGGAAGTCCAAATGGGAAAAGTAAAGAGGATAATATCTGCTAGAAGTGGGTTTGGGCTATTATAAAGGGTATTAGAGCCAGACACAGGGTGATATGCCAGCGAGGACGCTAGGCTCCGAAGAGGGTGGATTGTGAGATCGCACATCGGTTGGAGAGGGGAACGAAACATTCCTTATAAGGGCATGAAAACCTCTCCCTAACAGACAAGTTTTAAAATCTTGAGGTAAAGCTCGAAAGGGAAAACCCAAAGAAGACAATATCTGCTAGCGGTAGGTTTGAGCTATTACAGTTGGTACCTAATTCCATGACCCGGCCCACAAGTGACGCCTTCAATGTCCACATTGGTACAGCCAGGCCCAATTGAAATGCAGTCATCACCTATGTTTTCAAACCATATCAGCAAAAAAAGGTTGATAGTTGAAAAGAGTAAGTCATTGATCAAAGTTTGATACCATTGGATATGATGGAGTTGTATATTCCAACCCCTTTGGTATCTTGTATGTGGATGCCATCAGTGTTGGGACTGAGCTTTGGGGAAGATATTGATAGCTTTTGTATAAGAACATCTTCACAGCCATCAAATTTTATATGGAACTGTGGACTGTTTTGGATTCTCAACCCATTCACTGCCAAATTGGTGCTCATGAAGAATCTTATCAGCTGAAAAACCCAAATGATGTCAGAATTGAGTCACCCTTTGTGGTTCATATGTATTGGATGAAGATTGAAAATGTGCTTTTTGTATTCTCACCGCAGGGCTGTCACATGGTCCGGGGAGAGTCGACCCGTTTGGACCCTGCAAGGAACAGTTAAGTCGTTACAGTCCAAACCCACAGCTAGTAGATATTGTCTTGTTTGAACTTTTCCTAAAGGTTTTTAAAACCTTGTTTCCACACCCTTATAAGGAATGTTTCGTTTCCCTTTCCAACTAATTGTGAGAACCCAAATCAGTTGGAGAGGGGAACGAAACATTTCTTATAAGAGTGTGGAAATCTCTCCCTAGTAGATGCGTTTTAAAATCGTGAAGCTAACCGGTGATATGTAACGGGCCAAAACGGACAATATCTGTTAGTAATGGGCTTGGGCTATTACAAATGGTATGAGAGCCAGATACCGGGAGGTGTGCCATTGAGGATGTTGGGCCCCCAAAGGGTGTGGAAACCTTCTCCAATCGATGTGGGACCCCCCAATCCACCCCCTTTGGGGCCAGCATCCTTGATGACACACTGTCTCGTGTTCACCCTCCTTCGGAGCTCAACCTCCTCGTTGACACATCTCCCCATGTCTGACTCTGATACCATTTGTAACAGCTCAAGCCCACCACCAGCAGATATTGTTTCTTTAAAACACGTCTACTAGGGAAAGGTTTCCACACCCCTTAAGACTATTTTGTCCTCTCCCGACGTGGGATCTCACATAAATAAAGAGGTATTCAAGAGCAAGCAAACAAAAAGTGAAGTGAAATAAATGCAATGCAGGTACCCTATGTGGTTTGCATGGCAACTCCCACCATTTCTGGCCATTCCCTTCAATGGTTCCACTTCCAGTCAATGTCATTTGATCCAACCTGTAAAACACAAGCCATTGTCTCGGACTGTCCGTTTTCAGCCACGACTCCGGTCCGTCCGGTGGCATCAGGGTCCCATCCACCTACGAAATTCATAAAAAGTCATTCCAAACAGACTCAAAGATTCAAAATTGAAGTAACACTACTAACCTTAAACACGAGTCCCAGTTCGCAAGGTCCGGTGAAGATAGTCGAAGTAATTTTAAAGCAACGATCCGAAGGAACTAAAAGAGTGGCAGATTCTACGGCACAGGCTGCTTTCCATGCTGCCCTAAAGGCAGCAGTGTCATCAGCACAACCATCCCCAACTGCTCCAAAATCAGTGACATCAAACACACAGTCAGCAGTGGAGTTTCCAGGACCATCAGGATAAGGATCAGCTGGCACTGATGGAGCTGACTCAGCTGGACTTGGATGTGCTGACTCAGCTGAAGGAGCTGACTCAGCTGGGGTTGAAGGAGCTGGCTCAGCTGGAATTGGAGGTGCTGACTCAGCTGGACTTGGAGGAGCTGACTCGGCTGGACTAGAAGGAGCTGACTCAGCTGGACTAGAAGGAGCTGGCTCCTCCGGTGGTGAATAAGGCGGCGGTGCATCAGAACAAGGGTCTTCAGCAGGCTTCTGTGTCCTTTGTCCCTTATGAAAATGGTACCTTCCATGAACATTGCTACGGTTTTGCACCAACAGAGTGGCTGTAATCCAAGCCACTACAATGAGAGTCCTATTGAACTCCATGGAACCGTAAGCTATGGCTGGACAGAAGCTTTATATATATATATAGAAAGAAAGAAAAGTAGTGACCTGTAGAAAGAGAACACGTGTCGACCGACGAGCAGGGGAGGGTATTATAGTAAAAGTGAATTATAAATGATATGTTATATGGCTGCAGTTCATTTGCATGGAATGAACATGGCAGGTCCTGAGAGAGAGAGATCTCAGGCTCTGTTGGATTCTGAGCACTTTTGGTCGGTCCACGTCGTAAAAGTAACAAATTAGTCTTTACGCTACTTTTGGTGGTAAAAATTTAGTCTTTGTACTTTTAAAGGAGGAGTCTACTGTATTTAACCTTAACCATCAGCTAATAGCTCTAGTCTTGGTAAATTGACAACTTTCTACCTACTTAATATCTTCGTATGAGTTCACAATCACTATACGACATGAATCTTGGTTTGGTGAATTGAAGTTGGCCTTGGGTGTGATAGGATACTTAGTTACTGTGTACGATCGTATACTGAGGTGCTCCTTGTTGGTTGTTGGAACTGAAAGCGTTTTCCTTCCACTCCCTTCGTCGTGGCATGAGGACGGATAAATTGTCGATTGAAGAATAGAGATCAAATTGTTACATAATAAAGCTCTGGGCAATGTTCGAGACTAAGTTGTTACAGGTTAAACTTTCAGTCCTTTTACGTTTTAAGGACCAAAAGTGTTGTTTCAGAAAATCTTTAACACTCGAAGTCCACTGCTAGTAGATTTTGTCATATTTAGGCTTTTCCTTTCAAGCGGTTTCCACACCCTTATAAAGAATGTTTCGTTCTCTTCTCCAACCGATGTGGGATCTAACAATCCACCTCTTTCGGGGGCTTAGCGTCCTCGCTAGCACTCGTTCCTTTCTCCAATCAACATGGGACTCCCCCATCTATCTCCCTTTGGAGCCCAACGTCCTCGTTGGCACACTAGCTCATGTCCACCCTCTTCGGGGTTGAGCTTCCTCACTGGCACATGGCTGGTGTCTAACTTGTGGGATCTCACAAAATCAGTCGAGAAGGGTAGGTGAAATATCGACAACAAAGCCGAGATGGAGGGCGGGTACAGAGTGTAGGCGTTTGTAGACCAGAAAATTGATGTGAAAAAGAATGGAAAGTGCAAAAAGTGAGAAAGAAAAGGTAATATAGAGAGAGGGGCAGAGTTAGAGTCTCGTGATTGTATCTTGTTTTGTTGTTTAGCTTTTCTGGTAAATGCCTTGTGTTCACGTTTTGGTTTCAATTCTGTATGTTCTTCTATGGAATTATAATCCTTCCTCCTCACGGGCTGCTCTTTTCAAATCTCCTGGTTCTCCAACTTCCATCTGTCAAGGCCAAAAGGAACCTCCGTCTCCGTTTCATAACTACCATCGTACTTTGTTAGATTTGGATGGAAAATTGAGATTTGAAATGGGCGTGACTGTGACTCAGAATGACGTGTATTGGGTCTCGATTTTGGTCCAAGTCACTGCTTAGTGCTCTTAATCTCGACCTTCCTTCAATGTTCTAATAGATTTCTACTCTAAAATATTTTTGACGTTGTTTATGAAAGGTAAAGGGTCTTAGGGATGTTTTTGAAGAAGTGACAAAAGTTGGGGGTGTTTTAGTAATTTGGCTAGAGAGAAATGAAATAAACGAGGCTTTTACTCTTTTTGAAATTGGGTTGAGCAAAGTTTGAGGCATCTTTCATGGTAATTTAATAAATGATATATCACGTGTAGAGAAAAAGGAGAATGGCTTTGTAATTTGTGCTAGTGTTTTGGGGGAAGAGAATGATAGAAAGATGACACGTTTCAAAGCTCAGTGATGGAAAGATGACACGTTTCAAAGCTTGTGGAATCACAGTTACATAGTTAAAAGGTGTTTTGAGTGTAGAATTAAGTTGTTAAGTCTGAAGCTGTTTAGTCTGGTATTGAAATTTAAAAAGTACGTGTTTGAGTTACAAAATGGTTTAATATGGAGCGATAAAGTGGATGCGTATAAATGAAATAACCGTGGTTCTTAATCGAAATGAGTAAAAGTAAGGCTCTAATTGGATACTCACGATCTTGGAGTATACCCTAGAAAGACTTATAGCTTTAATGCATTCTCATTTCTCATGTGCACCACATGCTTTAACCATAACATGCTTACACGTTTTTTGGTTTTCATCAAACGTTTTGAGCAAGTACGTATTTGGAATTAAAGTGACCTTCCAAGTGAGAGAAAATGCAAAGGATGAGATGAAAATGTTTAGAATATGTAAGATCAAGTTAAGAGAACACTTCATCCTTGCCATCTATTTTAATTCTCCGCCCTCCAATCAAGGTAGTACAAGACCTATCTAACTAACAACGATAAATCTCTCTTCATTTCCTCCCTCATTCTCATTCTCCGTTTTAACCGGAGTTTCTACGAGCCCTATCCTACAGCTTCAATAAACATCTCTACCTCTAAACAGGAGTTTTACAAGCTCCTACCTTGCATGGTAAATAAATATCATTTCTTTAGTTCAATAATATGAGAAATAAAAATTCAAACCTTTGATCCTTTTGTTGATAACACATACTTTATACCGGCTAAGCTATGCTCATATTGGTAAAGATGCCTTAATCCGTTGAGTAACACAACCGTAGCTCCAAGATTTGTCTGTACACAACAGAAGAATGAAAGATAAGTGCTACAAGAAATCTTTCTGATGGTAGGAGACCAAGATTTACATCGAAGCATGATTTGCAGTTTTTGTCAGACAGATACCAGAATACGCCATGGGCACACAATGAACTTCCAAATCATCAGAGCCGACTGTACTGCCTATTGGAAGTGATACGCACAAGAAATTCAATAACAACCTTAATACTTACGGCACATTCTCCACAGAGCTTGTTTCTCTTGATGGTTTTATTAATCATGGCTCCTCTCGCATATCAGGCCTCCTCCTGGCCTGCAGAGCCAACCGTGCATCCCTCTCTCGTTCAAACTCCCTGTAATCGGCTCGCTGCAAGAACGAAACTTTATCGAGATACTGGTTTGAGCTCTTCTTGTAAGCATCCAAGTCCTCTTCCAACCCCTTGGTTTCTTCCTTGAACTCTCCCCAGTCCTTTTTTGTCTTGTCAAGAACACTAAGCTTTTGTTTCTTCTTGATTTGTTCCAGGATTGCATCAACAGCTGAACTAGCAGGTGCTTTCATCTTCTCGTATGCTTCCTTTGAATCAGCATCTACAAACTTCTTAATTTCAACATTTTGGCCTGCGAAGTCCCTAATCTCTGTGATCTGTTAAAAGTAAAAGGACAATGGTTTGTGTTCATCAACTAACAGATAATCAATATAAACAATGCAAAACTTGCTGTTTTACGGTTATATAAGAGATGATATCATAAGACGATCAATATAAGAGATGATATCATAAAGCAAGAACAGTTATCAAATATCAGGACCATCAACTTCTTGGAGGACTCTCCCACACATCCCACCCAAGCCCCGACTTACCGAACTTCACCCATGAAGTCGTAAAATCTTGATTTGTACCTTTTGATTCTCCTACCCACCAAAACTAGTAATTAACCAAAGAAAAGGGGATACCACAACAATTGTTGTCCTAAATGCCAGAAGAAACACGCAACAATTATCCATAGACGGGCTAGGTAGTCATATTAGGAGAGTACAAAGTAGCACCCAATTATCAGAGCTTACAAAAGGAAAATGTAAGCCTAACCAATCTCATTGTATAAAGAAAAACCCCGAAGTAAAATTTAATTATATTGGAGGTATGGTTACAAAGTACAATAGACAGGCAACACCAAGAAGAGGCTTGATATTTTGTAATATTCATTCTCCACCAATTCTAAAAACTTCCCTAATTTGATTTCTTTCAAATCAAATCCTCCCAATGATTGATCTAATGGCACTCCATAACAATTTAGCTTTGGCTTTGAGCTTTATACTACGAGGTTAAGGTTATATCATATATGTTACCCTCGTTAGGGAATTTTTCCAACCGCTATGAAACACCAAAATACATAGAATTATCCCAACGTTTTCTGCCATAAGAGCGTAGAAAGACAAGTACGTTTGATCCTTCCCTGCCTGTATGCAAAAAATGCAGTAGGAAGCTTAANTTCCCTTTTTTTTTTTTTTTTTTCTTTTTTCTAAAAGCAACAGGGGACACCTTTTCACCAACTAATATGTTGTATTAATGCCACCCAATTGTAGTACACAACAAAACAATTACTTCTTAAGGATTTTCAGTTTCTAGCAAGTTTCTACCCTTCAGTAAAGTAAGCTTCACCAAAAATTTAACCAAGAATGTTCTAGACAGATCCACTTTTTAATCTCTTTTATCTTTCCTTGATTCATCTCATCAATCAAGTCAAGTACAACTCCAATCTCTTTTCCTCCTTCCGTAAGTTTCTTCTCACACCCATTCTCCAAGAATGAGTTTCTTATTCCCACGCATCGAAGACCAAAACATTTTTTGGTAGAAAAATCACCAAAAAAGGACAGAGAGGGAGAAGGAGAGGGAGGAAGAGAAAGAGAGAGAGATGGAAGTAAAAGGGTGTTTCTTACCTACCCATGCATCATTACAGAAGGAAGTTCTCCTTCATTACCAACAACGAAGAAATTCTCTAAACAATTATTCAAACAACCGACGAAATGACATACAAAGATAAATCCATCTTCAGCTCTATATGTCTCGTAACAATAGAAAACCAAATGCCTAGATAATCACACGCCTAAAAGGGTAGAAAAACAGATAAAAATAGATATGAAAGTATTGGCACCTCAACTTTCCCCCTGCCGGAAATGGTAGCTGTAGCATCCCTAACAGCTGAGAGAGCAGTAGCAGCAAGCATCTTAGCATCATCCATAGAACTGTCCTGCAGAACCTTGGGTCCTTCAGATAATGTATCTTTTTCTTGAGGTTCAATCTTCTTTGACGCCATACCTAGATATGCAATCCAATTCTAGACACGGGGAAGATGGAGAGAGAAAAAGTAAGAGATATTTTTCCTAAATTTTGAGCTGCCTCATCATGAAAGAGCAGAATGTGATTTTTTACATTGGATGGTTTCTTTGAGTTTTTATTCACCACTGGACTTCGTTTGGTTGACAAACCTTTTAGTGTTTTACTAGACACCCCTTTATTCATTTGCTCCCACATGGCATCGACACGCGCTTTTATTTCTAGCATAATAAAGAAGAATATCATTATACCTCTTAATCAACAAATTAACATGCAAATAAAAATATGTATAGCAAGGAAAAGAACTAAAACAATAAACGACTTATAGTCCGCTTCCTATGCTCACCTGTGTCATTGGGCTTTCCCTCTGAACTCATATGACCAGATCCTTCTTTAGCCGATTCCATTAGCATTTCATTCACAGAATCTGACATATAATATGAAAAAAGTCAACCTTCTGAGGAAAAATAGGAAAAGCTGCAAACCTCGCATTTAGTGTTACTATACATGAATCAATACTTGATAAAAGAGGATCAACTAATGCTTTGATAATGAAGTGAGATAAAGAGTACAAAGTATTAATGGAAATTAAACACTTAACACGGTCCAGCAAATAAAGATAACCAGAAGACAACAAAAGATGATAAAGCGCCAATCAACAGCAAGACTCTTCTTTCCAATATTTCAAGGAGAACAATGACTTCCGTTCACTCAAATAATCTTACTCATAAGAGAAATTATCTTCAAAATATAAACTCCACATCTCAGAACAGACCGAAACATAATTTCGAAGGTCAAAACATGAAATAACGAAAAATCCCTATAGGTCTGGAAATTAACTAATGTAACATTGAAAATTGAAGGAACTCTTTATAAGAAGGTATTGTAAAAAAAAAGATAGTAAACAGGATGTACTTATGAAATTTAAGCAGCTAGTTAGGGAAAGAAGAAAAAAACCAAAACTATACATTATAGTTTATATAATCCGGAAGGCCTGAATACAATTATAGCAAACATAAAAAGAAAAAAAGTTTTCAAAAAGAGGGTTAAGGTAAGTTATTTCGAGCACCCACCTCCAAGTATCGCAAATCTTTGATGCCTCCAACTTATGCAGACTTAACCACTCAATGAAATTCCGAAAATTTTTACCAATACCAAAAGACAAACATACAGAATTAAACTACTTTTCTCCCCTCGTTTATGAGCACACAGAGAATTCATAACTTTATCTCAACACTAGAAATCCTCAATACGCTTCTTAGACTTCAACAAACAATAGAAGGTTCAACTCAAAGAGACAATTATAGCGCAACTAGGAACAAGAAAAATCGTCTATCTTAAATAACCTGCTGGATGTGAATTCCGTTCACGATCATACATTTCTGGTAATACGACAGCAAACAGGAAATTAAAAGGAAGTAAAAAAGAGAAGATCAATAAACGTGCCTCCTTGTTCATAAATGATTACTCAATTCTGAAAAATCCACACCACATAACACTTCATGAAACCACGAAAAGGAAACATTGAAGGAAGAGGAGTACCAGAGCCATGGAGGTTGTTGCTCGTAGCCATCCAAAGATTTCTCTCTCGCGAGGTTTAGGGCTTTCAATGGAATCACATGAACTACTTGTCCCGGGTCGGACTCGGCCCAATATAATTTATAGCCCAATATAAATAAATAAATAAATATATACATACATATATATATATATATATATTATTAAATTTCAATAAATTTTAAATTAGTCTTTTAAAACTAATTTTTATGGAAAATGGTTAAATAATAATAATTTCCATGCGAAAAGTGACTTTTTGTTTTCAAATTTTATCGCCAAAATATTAATATTTAAAAAAAAACTAAAAAATTATTTTAATAATCTTTATTAAATAATAAATTTAACTCGATCTAAGTATAAAATATTTATTATTTATTTTTAAAATATCCAATCAAAATTTTAAAAATTTATTTTAAAAGTGGTTGAAAAATAAATAATAAAAAAAATAATTATAAAATTAAATATAATTCTACCCTAAAAAAAAAAAAAAAAAAATCTAAATTTTTAACTCAAATTTAATTTAGATGAACTTATAAATCAACTTAGTAAACAAAATTTTCATACTCAACGGAGCCCGAATAAGTTATAACCTAACTCGAACCCTAATCGAGCTGGATTAATCAAAATTTTCAAATTCTTAATTGAACGGTTGACAATACATAGACTAAGTTGATATTTTAGTCTAATAGAATCGATTTTCACATTGGTGAAGATGATTACGATGATAATTAAAAATATATAATTAATTAAGAGAAAAAAAAAAGCAAAAAAAAAAGGAAAGGCAGCTAAAAACAGCCTTATTCATAAAATTTGAAAAGTCAACGTGGTGGCCCCCACCAGAGGTACCGTACATAAAAGCTTAATTAAGCGCGCACACACACACACTTAAGAGCTTATAATTAATAATTAATTTAAGCAGCTGAAGGGGCTGTGATATGGCTCACTACTTCAGGTTCAGACAGGACAGACATCAAAGGTGTGAGCTTAGTGTCCTGTTTGGTCTGAGATTTGATGACATTTTGGTAGTCCAATGACTCATCTTCATACACCTCCCACCATTTCTTCACCAACATTTTGATGTCCTCTCGATCCATGTTCTCTTCTTCTCCCGTGTACCTCCACGGTTTCGATCCCTACACGTACGTTTTTCGGGGGTGAGTTTAAGATTTTGTTCAATGCAGTGAAGTAAAAGTACTGGTCTATTAGAAATACGTACTGCAGCACAGTAGTGGACGACTTTGACTTTGTCAACGTCGACGTTCTCGGGATGACGCCATAACATGGCTAGGACGAGATTGTAAATTGGTGGAATGGGCTTGTATATGTCGTTGAAGTACATGTTCAAGAAGTCCTGTACGAGAAACAAACTAGAGTTGAATTAGGGTTATATTGAAGTTTTAGTTTTGTATTTAATCAATCCCTGAATTTCGTATTTTTTACGGTTTTGACTCGTTCTATGTTGTTTAACTTTACGTGCTTTCTCGACCCAGAATTTAAAAAAAAAAAAAAATTAGGGTTTTCTTGGAAATATATCGAGTTCGAGGATTTATCAGACACAAAATACCTAACGTGGATAAATTTAAGAGTCATACTTGACAACGAGCTGGAACCCTAATTCACTCAGGTGGACTCGTGTATTCGAGATTTTTCAATCTACCTGTGCACTAACTAAACTGCACCGACTTTTTGTGCTCGAGTCTAGTCTCGTGCATCGTGTCGTTGGATTGGGTTGGAAAAAAATGACGGGAAGCTAAGTATTACTCGAAACGATTACCTGCTCGGCGAACAAAGTCGGAGTTGTGGCCTTACAAGTCTCAAGAAGATCCTTGTAGGTGAAGAGATCAGGCTCATACACAAAGAACCCAGCGTTGAAGTAAAGAGGTGGAGGGTTTCCCATTTCCTCCACAGGCCATTTCACTCTATCAGGGCATTGCTGGCAATACCCTATCTTGTATTGTGGAGAGTTACTCCATGTCTTCTCACAAAAGCAATCCATCACGGCGTAGAAGTATCCATTCGGCATGTCGAACAGATGGTCGATGTTTTCGAACACTTGGATGTCCCCGTCCAAATAAATGAGCTTCTCGTACTCCACGAACTGCAATCAAATCGATCGATACCGATCGTCTCAAAAGTTTAACCTGATAGATTATAGTAAGGTTTATAAAAATGAACAAACATGCATAGTATTAGTACCTCCCAGATCCTGAGCTTAGAGTAGTTGATAACGTAATAAGCCATAGCGAACTGGGTTTGGTTTTCCGGAGGGTAAACAGGTTCAATCTCACGAACGATACAACCCTGATTCTCGAGGATTTGACGATGGTCTTCGGGAACATCAGGGAGGACAGCTACAATAAGAGGGTAGATGGCTTTGGCCTTTCTAAGGCCCTTTGCCAAACCTACCACACCTTTCCAATAGTCACCATTACCAGCTAGGAACGTCACGTATGCCCTCTTCGGGGCATCGGACGACTCGATGGGGCTATCAGGGGCAGCTGCGGGAGACATGTCGAGGGAGGGACGGAGGAGTTAGAGGGAAGCTTTCGAGGCGTTGGTTGGTGGTTGAAGGTTGAGTTGAGGAGGGATGGGGAGGGAGGGAGGTATTTATAGAGCTTAGTTTGTGAAACAATAGAAGATAAAGAGAGTTGGAATCCTATCCTTAAGCTTTGGAGGGCTCCATGGAGTTTAGAATTCTCTGTTTTTTTTTATTAAAAAATAAAAAATAAATAATAATAATAATAATAATAAGATTCCCAATGTGAACACTTTTATTTTTCTCTAAGATAAAAAATGGACAAATTTGAGGTAGATGAATATAAGAATCTGTTCACATTTGATTTTAATATATTATACTTCCATATGAACAACACTAACTATATATATATATATATACATACACGTTTAAAGTTAATGATCTTAGATGAATTTTAAAATTGAAAAATTAAGCAAGTTTGTTCGTAGAAATGTCCACGGGATGAGACAGAGATGAAATTAAGTATATGTACGTTTCTGCCTCCTATTTTATTTCTTATCGACACGAAATTCTACCTTTATTTTTGGGAGGATTAGGATCGGGATTTACGGCGAGAAAGCTACTGGGATCGGGTTCCAGATGGATATTCTACTTATCTCTATATATATATATATATATATATATATATATATATATTAAATATTCATTTTAAATAATTTTTAATAGATAACTTTTATTTTACAAAATAATTTCTATTAAAAAAAAACGTAAAACATACTAATAAATCAAATAATAATTCATAGGAAAAAATATAATATAATGATTAAAGTAATTTCTCAAAAAATAAATTTGAAGCGGGATGGAGTGGGATTAGGATTGGAGCGAGGTTGGGGTTAGGGACAAGGATTGTAATTTCTGTCTCGTGTCTCGTTTAGCTAATTGAGAGAAATCTCCGAGAATTCTCTCGTCTTAGGTTAAATGGATATCTCTACTTATACATAATAATTTTATCTACAATTTTATTATTTTATTCAAAAACCCAACAAAAATTGTGAAAACTAAAAAAAATATACATAATTTCTAACGATTCTATTTTATTAAGTGGTGGAAAAGCTCACAAAAATTATGAGGAAACGAGCATAATTTTCGGTAAACCGGGCTAAAATATTTCAACGATGATTAAAATTACATGTATACCCTTATCGTTAAGACTAAAATTTATTATTTAATCGAGCTGGCTAAATAGCTTCTCATATTTCGAGTGTATAGGCATAATTGAAACCTATTTCAGAACGCTCGGTGTTTCGTTATAAATGTCGTTTTTGAGAAGGAAAATGAGAAGTTGATGGTTTTGTAAGAATTGGATTCCATAAAGGAAATGATCAAATGGGCGTTTGTCTGAAGTGAGGATCCAAAATTAGACTTAGCCGCTACACAAAGTAAAAAGGAAACCCATATGATTCGATTCTTGTATATGCAATATTTTATGCAATGATAATGAAATTTATCCCAATTTTGTAATATTATTTTTTACATGGAAATAGGGACCCTGACACGTGCAACTCCCATCATATCAAATAGATTCGATGTATGATTATCGAACCTTTGGAAAAAGAGAATGATTCGCAATACGAGTGTATGCGAGTTGGGTTGAGTAAGACGTTTTTCTTTTAGCAACTTGAAATTTTGGGTTGGTTAAGTCGGTGATCCAAATAGTCAGAGTTCATAACCCAAGTCAACCTATCAAACATTTACAAGTCATAATTCATCACTAATATTGGTTACAAACGTTAACTATTCTTGACTTTTTGAAAGTAGGGTTAGGTTGGGTTGGGTTGGGTTAAGTTGTAACCCTGTTTTTGGGTTGACCCGAGAAAAAAAAATGTCAGTTTCCAAGCGAAATCGAATTTTAACACAACCCAACTTTTATGGTTTGGATTGGGAAATCCAAGTTAGTCGAGTTATCGGGTCATATGAACACTACCAACCAAACACTACCTTGGTTAATCAATCAGGTATACAGAAACAGAAATAGCAACTGAGCCAAAATCAAACGAGCAAAATCAAAGTCAAATGTCGACTTATGAAGAACCGTTCTAAATAGTAACGAAATTTTTTGAAGTGTTCATGAAAGATCAAAGGTAATATTACGAGCGATAATGAAGATGAGAATCGTTTGGAGAAGAAGATGTCCACACGATTCAATCACCTTAAGCTTTGTGGAAAGTGTCCCTGTAGGAATGAGGGCATCCAAATATGTGTGTTTTTATTTGGAGAATACGACGTATAAATACATTGTCTTCTTCCACAGCTAAGTGTATTCCATTCCCTCAAACTTGTTATTTTCAACTAAAGTAAACAACATCAAATACGAGTAGAATTTGGTAAACAATTTCAAAACAAACATGATTACAATAACGCCAGCTTCGAAGGATAGCTTGGATTGTCGTATAATATATGAACATGTTCGAGAGATTTATTATCCTCGATCTCAAAAAATTACACGGAATAAAAGAAGGTTAATTAAACTAGAAAATAAGGCATCACAAAGTTTAGTCGGATAAATCAAATTATCGTATAATTTATAAGCACGTTTTAGGAGTAATGAAAAGAGGAAGAAAAAAAAGGGTATATCATTTTCGGTTTATTCTTTCATTATAACAACTGGGTATTAAGATCAAGATAGGATAGGCAATTTTGTGAAATGTATAAAAGTAAGAATATTCCGAGCTTACGACTTCGTATTGGTCGATACTTTAATAAACTTTAGCCTTTATCGACCACTAGGTCAATTCATTAATGTTGATAAAGGAAATTGAATGAATAATACATACACATTAGTTTTTGAAAATTTTGTTTATTTTCTTATAATTTCTTTTCAAACGATTTTCATTTGAATTCGTCGTCGAATTCCAAAAAACAGTACAGTATTTTATTTTCAAAACTTGGTTTGGAGTTCGAAAACGTTGCAAAAATAGCATCTAAAAACCAACAATTTTACACGTTGAAGTAGCATCTATCAGGTTGATTTCTAAAAACCAAATGATTATCAAACGAGACCCGAAGAAAATTAAAAATAAAGTATCTAGCATAATAAATACAATCAATTATTCCAGTTCAAAGTGCCAATACCTTGTAATTGAGAGGCTCATTGTGAAGGATGGCCATCATAAATCGCCAGAATCACTCTTTCATCTATGAATTCTGCCAACAAAAGTTACAAGCAATTACTAATTCAAGATTAGAAGTGCAAAAAAGCCTCAAAGAAACAAGAAATTATGACTAAACTGAAAACAATAGAAGATGATCCAGTTCCAAACTGTATATGACAAGAGTAATGATGATCATAAATGGAAATAGAAATCAAGTAAGAACTAAAAAAGTTCTTATTGAAAATTAAAGGTGTCCTTGGCTGTAGTTGAAAGAAATGCTCAAATTGAGCTTTCTATACACTAACTAGTTGAAAGGATCATGCAACTAAAGGAGGATTAATATCGAAACGAAGTTATCCATGTAAACATCGTTTTACACTGTTAATAGAGGAAAATTTTGTAAGACTACAAGAGTAAATTTTATCAATGCTGATTAGCGGGAAGACCAGAGATCATAATCAAGGATGGGATAGGAATAGAAGCATTCCAGCCCAACATACTCCGGTGGATGGGTCGAGAGAGATAGGGAGGAGAGTGGGAGAGAGGAAGTCTAGTAATACGTGACTACAAGGTTTACTCTTTATCATGTTTCATTATTCATAACTGTTAAAATCGACTACGGAGGGAGGTTTCAGCAAGTGGGTAAACCGATGCAAAACTGAGGTAGGTCGAACATCGATCATCCTAATCGCATCATCAGCATTCAAAAATAACATGGACCTAAGAAATAATATAGCATATCATAAAATAATGATGTTGCTAAAGATAAATGGCAGTATGGTAGTAAAGGAGTACTAGAAATTTGTCCTACAACAAATCTCGGCAGTTGAACTAACACATCAGAGATGAGAAAAGAAAGATTTTTAAATTCATCTACTGGTCTAATTTGTAAAATAGCTTCTAGCACCAGAGAGTGAGCACTGAAGAATTGAATTGGATTGTGAATCAGGAAAATGATACTTGATGATAAGATTGACCATCCGAACCTAGTTAGTTAATTTGTGAATTTTTTTAAATATAGTAGTGAGTCAGGCAAGGTCAAAGCCCAGAAAGTGTCGACGTATGTACCCTATAACTTTGGAAGGGCAGCACGTTTTATAAGATTAGGTCCAAATTTTTTAAATTAACTGTGGAACTATTAACTTGAGAGAAGCAAGGAATAATAACTCCTCGTTGTTATTCTTTGGGGGAAACAAACAAAAGTGATATCTACAACCTCTGCAGGCAACTCAGGGGTATGTCTACTCAATACCCCATGGAAGCTGAGTCAATCCATTATCTACTCTGGCATTGAGGAGTTAATCACGTTCCAAAGTTTTCAATTCCCATTTATGAATTGAGTTGAAAAATCCAAGGCAGGGAAATAAGTACCTCAGGCTGAAATTCGAGAAGCTCTGCACGAGCCATTGCTTCTGCTTGCGCTATTCTTTGCCTGAATGTCTGAGCCATCTCGTCCGCCTAAAATTGTATACAAAAGATAAGAAACTTCTACTCTATTTCAGTAAGTTTCGGAAAAAGAGATTCAAGAAAATACAAGCTATAAAGGTTGTAGTCATGCTAGGGGTTAACCTGTAAGGAGAGGGAAAAAGACGACTGGAATTGGGAAGTACAATAGGAATACACTCTGAAAATAAAAGCAATGCATATCATAATAGTAAGAAGAGTAAAGTGCAAAAGAAATACCTTCTCAAAAACAAGCTTTGGATTGTGAAGCATGTCTCCAGGAGAAGGTTCCAGTTTCTTGGTAGAAAGACTAATACGGCCTCGGTCGCGGTCATAGCTCAAAATCATGACCTACAACCACAAAAAATAATTTCAACATGTTCAAGGCTATACACTGACGAAGACCTCCAACAAGCTCTCACTGAATGAAATACCTTTAGCATATCTCCTGGTTGAAGAACGGCTGCAATATCTGATATGTGATTTTGACTGATTTGACTAACATGAAGAAGCCCATTAACTCCACCGATGTCAATGAAGGCTCCATATGGTTTCAGAATCTGCACAATTCCAGTAACTACTGACCCAATTTTTAGCTCTGACTGGCTACTGGCAATTGCCTTGGAATTACTTAGGATTAGCCGAGATAGTTTTTCATCAACCTCCACAAACTTCAGAAGTAGCTCTTTATTAAGCAGCTCCTCTGCAGTTGATTTCTGATAAATTGACAAGAAAAAGAGGTGCATAACACAGTATGCGAATTGAGTAAGAACCAAACATTTATGAGCTTAAAACTGATGAAGAATATAATGAGCAAAAGTAACGAGCATTGAATGAAAGAATACAGAAATAATAATACAAGATAAATTCATGAGCTACGAGGAAAAATCAAATTGTGGTCTGTAATCGTCAGAAACTTGAGCATCTAATCATATAATCACATAAACGTAAAAATGTATGGGCTTTCAGTATGACAGCAATGTAAAAATAATACAAGTTTAAAAATAAAGTCAGCTAGAGAATTAGAAGTCAGCAGAAAGAATGTCAGTTTAGTGAACATACTGCTGATATTTGAGAGAAAGGAACAAATCCTTTAAGGCCTTCCACAAGAACAACTACTCCACCTTTGTTTCCATCAACAACCTGCATTTAAAGATCTTTTTCTGAGAAAAAAAGAAGATATAGAGAATGTAGAAAATGGTGAAAACAAGTTCAAAATCTTAAATTATTCCGTGAATGACAAGGATGATTAATATTACATAAAACATGTTTGTAGTGGTTGACAAAGATGATAAAACATTAGTTGCCTCCGCCCTGCAACTAGGTTATGAACTTAAGAAGCTTCAAAGAGATGAATGGCAATTGTCACATGAATACTACTTCACAATTCATCAACACAATTGTACGACATATAGAATAAATCCAGTTCAAGTAAAGCCGTGGCAATGGCACATGAATACTTCTGGCATAACAAGATTGAAGAATCTGAACCAACAATATAAGGAAAAAATGAAATTACAGAAGCAAGATATATTTTGCAGAACCCACCATACCCTTGATAACAAAATCCTCAGCTTGAAGTTGTCTGCATCGCTCCCAAGCAAGGCCATACTGGACACTTCTCAAGCTCAGAATTAGGCTGCCGTCATCTTCCTGTTCCTGTTCACCAATAATTACAAACTCCTCTTCTAAACCAGGATATATGCCTGCTTCTTCTACATGTCTTATATTAAAAATGCATGCTTCTTGGGTGGGCAAGTATGCAGTTCCCTTTGCAGAAGTATCAACTAGTGCCCCATTAGCATCGGTAGAGAATACAGTACCTTTCACCTGAGAATACAGGACACTGGTAAAAGTCAATAACTTAAACTTATTCAGAAGCTAACTGTTATCCGTTAGTTCATGAGATGCATGAGCAAACATCAAGGAAATAAATGACACACAGATTAATGTTAGTTATCTGATACTGGAGTCAAAAAGTTAGTCGGTTAACGTTTACCTATCTAAGCTGGTTTATTTGTGGTGGCTATAAACTGATGGGTAGTTAAATAGTTGCATAGTTGCAGCTGTAGGACACAAATTTTCGAAATGTTTAGCCCAATTCTTTCTGTAATCAACTTATGCTCGGTGGAACTATTGAAAACTCTCAAACTTTGTACGCTTAAGGATGAACGTTTCTTCAAATTGGGAATGATTGATGACATTTGATGTATCCAGATATTACAACCACCGAACGAAAGAAAATCTTCCAGAAACAAAATTCTTGGCAAATCCAGTCACGTAGTGATACTTTTTTCGATCTATGCCCAAAATTCAACAACGGAATGCTCAATAATCATAACCTCCTACATGACAAGCAGTACCCTAAAACGAACAAAGGCGTATAATTCCATTATTTCCTAGTCGCCTTTACAAAAACAAAAGATAAAAGTGATTTTATAAAGCGATGATTTCCGCTAACGTAATCGACGAATGCACGAGTATTGACAACGCGCAGTTCTGGAAATCGAACAGAAAATTATCCACGACTAAAAACAACAAATACCTAAACGAAGAAGAAAGAAACTGGAATAGCAGATTAACCTTGGTTCCGAGTTCCGAAACGAAGTCGTAATTGGCAAGAGCATCATGGAAGTCCTCAAGCGTGAAGGAGACGCCATCCATGGGGGTAATACAGCAACGTTCATAAGCTTCCTTGAAGAGTTGCTTGAGCTTAAGGCGCTCTTTGGTCTGCGCATTGGAAATGGGAGTAGGGGAAGCTGCAGCAGAAACTACCGGAGAAAAACGCTTCCGAGTTGAAATCGGCGTTGAAGAAAGAGGGGAACTCCTCAATCCACAAAGTTGATGCGCCAATGAGCTCATATCCCCTCGCCTGATCTTCTTCTCCGGCGAGAAATTTGTATTCCGCGTTTTATATATCAAAAAATGTGAGCTCTCGATTCTTTATTCAATTGATTGAAACCATTCTTGGTTCCGGTTCGAACCCGGTCGGTTTTTTATAATTCAGCTCGGTTCGAGTTTGGCAGAAACCATACCAAAATATCGAGCCGACCCATAATGTATATTATTAAAAATCAAAATCATATAAAAAATTGTGTTCGATTGAGTCAGTGTAATCGAAGCTTAAACCACCCACCCGTAGACCTAACCCACACTAACCATATCGACTAGACCGTGGGATTCGATTTAATTTTCACCTTGACCTAACCCAACACTAACCGTATCGACTAGACCATGGGGTTCGATTTAATTTTCAAATTTTTTTTATAAATTTGGTGGTTCAACTTCTTTGACTCGTGACAGATCAAACCAATTACAGCTTCGGTTTGACTCTCCACAATAGTATGATATTGTCCTCTTTGGGCTTTTCCTTTCGCGCTTCCCTCAAGTCTGCTAGGACAAGGTTTCCTCACTCTTATAAATGGTGGTTTGTTCTCCCCTATGGTGGTTTGTTCTCCTAGGGGAATGTTTCCACACTCTAATGGTGGTCCCCAACCTAATGGTGGTTTGTTCTCCTAGGGGAAGGTTTCCCCAACCTAATGGTGGTTTGTTCTCCTAGGGGAAGGTTTCCACACTCTAATGGTGGTCCCCAACCTATAAATTGTGGTTTGTTCTCCTCCCCAACCTATAAATTATGGTTTACTCTAATGGTGGTCCCCAACCTATAAATTGTGGTTTGTTCTCCTCCCCAACCAATGTGGTCCCCAACCTATAAATTATGGTTTGTTCTCCTCTGTTCTCCTCCCCAACTAATGGTGGTCCCCAACCTATAAATTGTGGTTTGTTCTCCTCCCCAACCAATGTGGTCCCCAACCTATAAATTATGGTTTGTTCTCCTCTGTTCTCCTCCCCAACCAATGTGAGACATCACAATCTCCTCCCCAACCAACGTGGGACATCACAATCCACCCCCTTTGGAGCCCAGCGTCCCCAACCAACGTGGGACATCACAATCCACCCCCTTTGGAGCCCAGCATCCTCGCTGACACTCTTTCCTTACTCCAATCGATGTGGGACAGCCCCCAAATCCCCCTTTGGGGCCCAACGTCCTTACTGGCACACCGCCTCGTGTCTACCCCTTCAGGGAACAGCGAGAAGGCTAGCACATCGTCGGATGTCTAGCTCTGATACCATTTGTAAAGGTGTGAAAACCTTCCCCTAACGCGTTTTAAAGCATTGAGGGAAAGTCCGAAAGGAAAAGCCCAAAAAAGACAATATTTGCTAGCAGTGGATTTGGGTCGTTATACATACCATCAAAATATTACTAGTACATTAAATTACACTTCATTTCCATTCCAAACCCGTTTCACTTTTGTATTATTATTTGTATTTTTCTAGTTATTTTAGAAATTAAATTATCTTTTAAGCGCTTAAAAAGTCATTAAAAAATAACATAAACATCCCGGGAAAAAAACTCGGCATTTGTAATATGTGATCTGTAAGGCTACATATTAATATACAGACATTGCAGGTTTTTTGTTTAAAGGTAATAATATAAGAGATCCACATGCAAAATTATGTGACAATGAAACTAGAATTGAAGCACAAAGGTTCCTTCGTAAGATGGGTGGGATGTTAATAGAGGCTGCTATAGCTAAGGCTTAAACAGGAAAGAGAGATTTTTTGCCCTTTCACCAAAATACACACCTCAAGATGGAGCTAGCTAGCAGCAGCTCCTTGTTTGCTGCTTTTCTTTCCCTTTTTTTGCTTCTGCTTTAACTGAGTGAGACCCGCCGCTGTAACCCGAGCATTCCCGATGATCGCGCTCACCAACTCTGGATCTGTGCATGCTTTAATCAGTTCTTTCTCTCTGGTTGTTGCTTCGGGCATGTGCGCGAACAGGTTCATGGCAGTTTTTGCAGCTAAAAACAAGTGGACAAAGAGGTACGTTATGGAATGGAATCACTAGAACATCAAACGCCATTGGCTAATAAAGGTTTGATTGAGTTACATGTTTAGTCCTAGACTTTCAGGTTTGTGTCTATTTGGTCCCTAAACCTTACGAAGTGTGAGTCCTTTACTTTCAATGTTGTGTTCACTGAGTTCTTTTACTTTAAAAAGTATCTAACAAGTTCTTAGCCTTTCGATTTGTGTCTAATAGATCCCTAAATTTTTTATTTTGTGTCGAATAAGTCTTTGACCTATGCAACATCTCTTAAAATTCACGCATCTACCAGACACTCAATTGAAAGGCTAAGATCTAACTTATCTAATAGATCAGATACTTTTTAAAAATTTCGAACACGTCAAGAAACTATTAAACAAAATTGAAAGTTTACCTTTCCCTTTCTTTAGAGGGCCTGGAACAATCTTAACATGGTATTTGTAAGATTGCACTGCATTGTACGGCCCACACACCGGCACAGCATACAAGATAATGTCGGTAGGCAAAGGATGTCCGGTCAAGTAATCCACGTCATTCAGTTTTTCTCGCTCATCTTCACCTATTTCATGAATATCATCCTCTTCCATAGTTATTTTGTCCAGTTCAGCATCATCAACCAATGCCACTTGGCGATCGTCTTGCGTTGCACCATTCGAGTGACTATGTGAAAGATTATCAGGATGTTCGGGACAATCTCGAGACAAGTGACCTGGCTTCTTACATTTGTAGCATATTTTTGGAGCCTCTTCAGCGCCTGTCACAGCAAAGACAACTCAGACGTCAAAATATATGACCCCATAAGATCATGCATTATCAACATAGGCCATTATCTAAGTTTATTTATTGGGGGGAAAACTAAAAAACTATAACGATCATAAAGATGTAAATCTGCATATCATATAAACGAACAAGAATACGAGGCGATCTAATCAAATGGTCAAGAAAGACTGCATGAGGTATCAAAATCGAGCTACTCGGAGTCCACATAATCCATCCAGGCTAGAATTCAATATATTCATTAAGGAAATCTTTCCACCAACTGTAGTTGGAATGCTTGAAAGAACAGCTTGAACAAGAGTTAAGGGTCCTCGTTTAGATAGGCACAGTTTTCTATCACTTATCCAGCTTCTCCTGAACTTTTTTGGGTATTTGGCTTTGATTAACAAGTCTCCTTTTGGAAATAACCACATTGAGCAACTCATGGAAAGCATATTTCAAGGACCATCAATGGTCCGGACAACCTCTTGAAAAGAAAAGGAAAAGGTTTTCAAATCCCCACCGTCAAGACACGGTCGCTCGAGAAAACAATAGAGGAGATCAAAGAAATTCTCCAGCTTGAGTTTTCAGTAGCATAAAAGCAGAAAATCCTTATGTCACATACAAATGAAACAAGATTTACCCTTTGCGTAATTTTTTCCCACATCCAATACCTGCAGTACTAGTCCAACTTTTTATAGAAGATCTTTGCTTGTAACTTTTCAAATATCCTGCTCTCCCACCACTTTTAGGGCTTTGTTCATAATGTTTTCTTTTTATATAGGAAGTATATCTTCTTGTAATTTTAGGGGTGTAAATGGTTTCAGCTTTGCACGCTTTGTTATGTTTTCTACAAAAAGACTTCAGCTTGTAACTTCTCAAATATCAATGAGAAGTTCTTATTTCTTAGGGAGTGTTCAGATAATATGCTTCACTTTCATTTGACCAATTCATAAGAAAACTATTACTTTATAACATTTGGAGGCAAGTTTAACAAGACATTAAATATCTAAGAAAATGCCACCGAAATTTGAACACGTGGTCTCAAGAGCAATTTTCAGCTATTCCTTTTGGCAAGGCCAATCCATTTGTTAATTTCAATCGCCCATTTGAATTACTAGATAAAAATTTGAGATTCAGAATCCACTAGAACATATTCTAACAGCCTCCAACATTGGTTTTTTTTTTTTTTTTCCCTAATAATAGCCTCTAACATTGATACTTGGTAATTGTAAACTAAATGGTCACCCTTTTAAAACAGTGAAAACCAAGAATATTTACCTCCATCACGTTTCTTCACTTCAGAAGCTGTTTCCTTCACATTTTGTGGCCCTTCATTTTTCGGTAGCTTACCTGAGGACTGTAAACCAAAAATATTATCAATAATGGAGTGTAGATCAACATTCAAAAGTTTAAAATACACTTCCACCATTTTCATGCATCCTCTCTCAGGAGATGCATTTCCATTTTGAAAGTGTGAAAGGACAGTAGTTAGGGTCATAATAGCCATAATTTATTTGTGAATAGAGATCGGGATTAGACGCAAGAAGTTTTAGATCAAGATTCCAAATAGTTCAGAAGTGGGAGAGTTAGAAAGACAACTGTTTCTCTACTTCATAATCTTTTCCTTCTCTCGGTACATAAATAAATATGGTTCCTATAAAAGTATCTACTAGATCAAGGGTTCCATGCATGCATATCAGAAAGTTGGAGAGCTAAGTGATCAAAAACATCATCCACAGTTGGTAAGCTCATAACCGTATTGATGAAAGAAAATTCATTTGGAATAGGGGGAGCAGGAACCACTCAAATTTCTTCCCCGTTTTGTAATCTTTCCCTTCGCGTACAAATATAAATTCAATTCCTAGCAAAGTATGTACGAGACGAAGGGTTCTATGCATACAATTCACAATTCATATAAAAAAAATACACACACTTTAGAAAGTTGGAAAGCTAGGTTATCAAAAATATCATTCACAGCCGATGAATTCACACTGCAGAGTTCGAAGAGAATTAAATAAGCATCATAGTGCAAAGCTGAGAAGAAGACAAATATTGAACACAGATATTACATTCATTTGGACATATTTCGATGTAATGGTATAAGAAAAGTAAGACACAGTCATGATCATGCAGAGCAGAGAAACATTCAAAAAAAGACATAGTCATGCTCATGCAGAGCAGAGAAACACGCAAAATGGATTATTGGCTATCACAGTTGTGTGATATTTCAATGAGGAAAACACATTGCTGTGAGGCAAAGAGAAATGTAAATAAAATTTCTCATCAAGTGAAACTAAAAAAGGAAAAAAAAACGAATGAAACTCAATCTCAATTGAAATATTCAACCATTTGAGATTAAAAAATGAATGCTTACTGCCAATAAAGCCATGCGGATACTTCTTTCTTCTTCATCTTGATCAGCATATTTTTCTTTCATTTTCTTCAGTTTACCCTTCTGACCACGGCTGACTTTTACAGAACCTGACTTCGGATTATTAACCTTGTTTGGAGGATGATTCAAAGAAACATCAATATCTCTTGATTGCTCAGTTTCCTGCTTGATGTTACTGTCTGTAGAACTGCTATTCTGACCTTTCTTAAGTTTTCTTCTTTCAGCTTTTGAGATGTAGGGTTTCTCTCTCACTGCAGCATTATTATCATCTGGATGGGGTTCATCGACCAAATCAACCTTAGAAGTCTCTAATATATAATTTTTGCTAGATGCAGTGCCAGATCCAAGCTCAAGAGCTTTATCCATGAGATCTTCAAGTTGTGGTGTGACAAGGGAAACATTATCTGTAACATCAGGTTGGTTATCCTTATTGACACCATTCAAAGCCATTTTACCTTCAACGGGAATGTCAAGTGATTCAGTGCCCTCAGGTCCAGGTAAGTTCGTTATAACTAGTCTATCTGAATTGGCAGATGTGTTGGATACTTCTTCTGATTCCCTCTTCTCATATTCAGTATCAGATTCTTCATTAAGAGGTTCATTTTCTTCAACATCATTCACTCCATCCTCCTCACCTCTTACCCTCCTTTCATTTAAATGTGAACCTAAAGAGCTTTCATCCAAGCGAAATAACAGTCCAAAACCCATGACAAGAGCATGTGGAGGAAGAAAATTCTTCTTTCCACGAATCATAAAACTCCCAACTGTAAGATATTCCCCTGTAGGAGCAGTTTTACTAACCTGGTGAGGATAAACCCACCAGGCACTAGTGACTATCTTTGAATCCCATGCCTGGCTATGACAAACCTATGACAAAAGGAGGGAAAAAAGAGAGAGAATCTTAATTCAACCAATGAGATGATTCATCATTTAACTGAATCCAAGTTAGTTTCACTAGCGATACCTTACCGTAAAACATCCTGCTTGGTTCAACGTGAGTGGAGGCACTGGTTGTTCAGGCTTGTGATTTCTAATCACAGTGCTAGAAGCTCCGTGCAAATCAGCATGGACATACCTATGAGACAACGGAACACCATCACAGGCAGAAGCCAATGTTTTCAAATTAGGATCGCAGCATTACCAGAATTATGAAAGCCAATATTATGTGTAAAACCTGAAAATTGAGCTACAACATCTCACTAGGGATAGCTGAATAAAAATAACTTTAGAACCTTAAGCACAGCAATTACACATCAAAATAATCAATACTGTTTATTTGTTTGAGCTAGGATGTGGAACAATTATGAACAGCAAGAAAATTACTCACAAATCTCCCTTTGACATGTAACGTTTAACTATCATCTCATTCTGCTGAGCATCACGTCCACTGATAACCAAATAATTCTCACTGCTAATGAACCAATTAAATTTCTCAAACCAATGAACTTTGCGCATATGAGATATTGTGGCAACTTTTTTTTCCTGCACATTTTTAATTAAAAGGATTGAGGATCACATAATTAGTATAAGAGAATGCCATAATAATAGAAATGGGAAATCAACATAACAGATGCAAATTTGTCTTTTTTTTTCAGAGATACAATAATCAATCCATCTAATTTAACAAGACTACTCGTTCAAAATAATTAACATGATTGTATACCCATATGGCCATATCCACATAGTTCAATAAATAACAGGTTTTTCTTTTTCTTTTTTCTCGCCTTCTGGTGAAATAGAGGGAATCATACACTTTATTTGTGCAAACTACATCCCTCCAATCTAACATAGTAGCAAACACACCGGCTACAAGCAGATTAGATGCAAAATGAATAAGAGCATTCTATTTTGCAAATCATTAACATATAGATATCCATAATCATTCTTCATGTTATAGGTGGTGTACGTGTACTCATATAATTCCCTAATCAAATACCAGAGACAAATACGCACATAAAATGAAAGTATATTGGGAAAAAAGAATGGATAGAACATGTCCAATCTTGTAAAATATTAAACTCCTTGAAGTAGTCTACTAGATGCTTTGAGATGATTCACCATCATTTTTAAAAAAATAAGTACACTAATTGCCACAATTTTAAGCAAAATTGAACATCAACAACCAAATCTGTAGTTTATATTTCCATACATTCAAAAAATAAAAAATAATAACTTTAAAATAACTATAAAAAAAACATCTTACACTCTGGTATTGATATTTAACTTTACAATACTGATAGAAGTCGGATAAATCTAAAAGGTGAGGTAATAAAGTTTTGATGAATAGATCAATACTTTCTTTAAAGTTTAAAATCAATAAAGTTTACAATCAACTCTGGGTTGGACTCCTTATTCTCAATCATTCATAGATTCAACTTTACGTGTATTAAATTTAAAAGATTTGATGTGTAGAGGAAGATATAGATATTCTTGGGGAAAAATCAATAAGAAAAATATGAACAAGTGACCATGAGTAAAATTTTGTTTCCTGTCCCAAAAAAAATCATTATATGCCCCATACAACATATTGTAATCATCTGAACATAGAACAACAGATACCAAACCGTAGAAGATCTAGTGCTGGAACCAAATCAAGATCCATTTATGGCATATCGCTAGTTTTGACCTGTAATACAATTTCAAGCATTCAACCAGAAATAAACTAGATGCAACAAGACTAGCATCAAGTGTGCTAGTATCAAACTGCTAGAGAGTTTAGTTGGTTCTTGCCAGAAACAGCACATATTTTCAGAGGTCCATGCCAGATATGACAAATTTTAAGACTACGAGATGACTGCCCGTCCACTGGTTTAAGCATCAAGTGTGATAACGTCATCACATCATGCCCATTTATAGACCACAAATAAAATAAATGGTATTTTATCAGAACTACATGAAAGGGGAAACTACCATCATCGTAATGCTACCTGGGAAAGTTGAAGACGAGTTTTTCTTTCAGCAGCTTTAAAAGCTTTTTCATGTGCAGTAATAGTTTTCTCCTGTTTGCTCTCTTGTTTTTTCTTAAGTTCATACCATCGCCGAGCATTGGCATGAGCTGAAAGTGATATATCCACCTCTACCTAGAAAGATTATGAAATGTGGAAATTTATAAGAATACCAAAAAGCACATAGATAAAATGCATATCAAAAGCATCTAAGACAAATAAATAATGGTGATAGCGATGCAAAAAGTAAAAACAAGGTAATAGAGGATATAATACAATATGATGAAGTAGTTCGATTATAACCCTTCTTCAATACATCAAGGAATCAGAACCATCCAAAGAGGAAGATTTTTTCTTTTTTCACATCAAGCAAAGTTTATATAGAAAATAGGAAGGCTTGGCCCTAACAGTAATATAATTTTCACCTTATCAGCTGGTTGTGTCTTTTCATCATCATCCATTTCATCAAGATTGTTGCTCAGCAGCAAAGTCATGCAATTCCTTTCAAGATTAAGTTTGTCAATAAGACCGGCCACTGGATTTCCAGATTTCTTTTCTTCCTTCACCATTCGTGCAAGATCCTCCCAGCTCATGCCTTTAGCAAGAGCAACACGGACGGCTAATATAACAGCATCCACATCTTCTAAATTGTATTCTATTAATTCTGCCATTTTGACACAATGATCAACTTCTTGTTTTAATATCTCTACACGATTTCCCTACACAAGTAAATTGAGAGTTATCAATACAAACGGCACACAACTCTAAGAATGAAGTGATGCATATAGCTTAAACGTAAAATATAAATTGTGCCAAATAACAAATGAAGTGCAAGGAAGCTCTGAATATGTTTTTCAGTGGTAGATAGAATGATATGTCCAAAATGGAGAACACCCTGTGATAAAAAAATGTTACTCAAAAGGTCTTTGAATTAGTACAAATATAAATAAAACCAATAATTTTTAAAGGCTCGTAGCATTACACGAAGCAAAACTTCCTGAAGGTCTGTCTTCCACCAAAAGAATTCTTCAGTTTCTCTCTAACCATAAAAACCAAAGAAAATCCCCCAAGAAGAAATTTGAAATCCATTGGTAACATACTTGAATAATAACTGTGATTACAATAGTCGTCTTGAATACTCGATGAACACTGTAGAATCTAAAAATATATTGAAATGCACTTAATAAGTAATCAAATTCATTGGACAGACCTGATCCATGCGTATTTTATTGAGTTTTTGAGTCGCAGAGCTCTCCTTGGCCTTTTGTTGCTGTTCTGACTTTTGACTCTCAATTTTACTGTAGAATTCATCCAAAGCTGCATCAAAAGTCTCGAACTTTGTATACTTTCTAGACATGAATTGGTTTAATAAAATTGGGCAGAACTCGTCATAGATCTGCAAGTAAAAAGAAAATGCTGAAAGAAAGAGAATAGCAAGTTTCTTATATATAGGTACGTCACATTTGTCCATTAGTGTAGAGACAGGAGAGAGAATTCTTCAGCTTAAAACAGCTCAAGCAAAACGATACCTCACTATCAGTTGAAGCCTCAGATTCTTCTTTTTTAACATTTTTCTTTTGCATCAAAATGTACCCTTCAGGAACTCTAGTACCAAATATTACATCCTCTAGCCAATCCTCAAAATTTGCAACAGCTTGCACTAAGAGCTGAAGACTACCATCGTCAAGTTTATTATCATTACAAAGTTTCATATTTGGAATCAGACCGGCATTTAATATAATGTGCTCAGACAGCGCAGTTCCATATCCCAGTGCCTCCCCAAGAACAGCTTTCAAAGTAGTCTGTTTGGCTCGACTGCCATCACCTTGGGCTTTACTTGAGACAGAAGGCTTCGAGACCTTGTGGTTACCCGGCTGTTGCTTTGAAGGATCTGTTTCATTATTTTCGTAACCAGTTAGGTTAACTGCATTGTCACCCAGAGTGAGTGCTTCCTGCAATTTTGCAGCTGTCGTCCGCTCAAACACTCGAGAAATTTCAGTTGGATATCGATGTCGTGACATGATTGCTACCCCCTTATTATCATCCCTGAAAATGTTCTTTTCATAATTTATAAACTCAACTTAATGAGATAACAAATCATAAGAGAATGTTGTTATCCACCTTACATGAAACATAGGGCCACTAAAAGGTGGAAATACAAGGCTAAAAACCAATATATTGACAAAAAATTTCTTTTTTTTCCTTCTTGCTTTCTTTTTCTTATCTATTATTAAGTAAGAAACAATTTCATTAATGGGATAAAATTATACAAGATGGGGAGAGGCCAAACCCCAAGCTAAAGAAGATTAAAACGAACTCTTTGGAAAGGTACAAAGTGCAATTCAAGAGATAAGTGACAGACATCAAAACATATACATTCAATAACCAAAAACACATTTCTCAAATAAGCTGGTTGATGGTCTTTCTTCTATATGAGGACCTTGTATTTGTTTTAGATGGAATAGAAGAAATACAATAATATTATTCTTCTTCCCTAAATTGAAGTCTTATGCTTGTGCATATGTCGTATCATCATGTATGAATGTGTACATGCTAAGTAAAGAGAAAAGAGACCGGAAATTATCTTCACATACCTGTGAGATCGAAGAAGAGTTAAGACCATAAATTCAGAATCCGTAAGAAGGATATTACCCTGGGCATACAGCTCCAAGATAACATAGTGTGCACTAGCACCTAACCCAAACTGAAATAGGATGATCTGAAAAACACAGAAAGCGCTTCAAGAATGGGGCCTGTAATGAATAATGATATATGTGAGGGAGAATTGAACAAAGAAAAAAAAACATACCCGATCATATCCAAGTTGCCGCACATCCTCAAGTCTTCTTGTGCGTATATGCCTTCTTAGTTTGAGAGTGAAACCAGAAGGAGTATTGCTTTTGTCTCTACAAGAGCAAAAATTAATTGATTATCGGCTACTATCCTCTTACAATTCTTGCAAATACATTCCAAGTATAAACAACAACGCTTAATGATGTCTTACCGAACATATTCCGTCGTATGTAGTCTGACTCCACTTTCCATCAACAGCAACACCTTCTCACTCTCACCCGATTCAGTGACTCCACTACTGTTCATAAGCTTGAACATGTATGTCTTTACAACCGATAGGGGAGAGATGACAGAGAGAGAGAGAGAGAGAGAGAGAGTGTGTTATTATGCAATCTCAATTTTGGAAAACAAAACTAAAATCTAACACAATCAGTCAAAGAAAAAAAAAGTAACTGTTTGTAACAAGAGTCCACCCAAAACATCGAAACATACAGCAACAACAATTCATACTCATCCATGCATATGTTAGGATCAAATTCTACAAGGCACTTCCACAAGTATGATGTGCAATCCTCAAGAGAAAATTAATCCAAAAAACAGGAAATGAATCATAAGCTAGGTAGAGAAACAGATGATTGATTGGCTCATTGAAAAGATCATTGGGAGGAGGGAACCAAACCTTGGGTGAGAGATCATAGACATTGGCGCATCGCATGCCTATCAATTTTCGGAGGCATTTCACCTCGGCGGCGACATCGGCGGTGTTCATGCGTACCTTCACCATGATTGATGTTGTTCAAGCTGGAATTGACTGTGTGTGAAATCTGTGGAAGTGTTCGCGCGTAATCGAATGGGTGAATGGAGGCAGAGAGAAAATTGAATAGAAGAAGAAGAAGAAGAAGAAGAATAAGGAATCGTTTTGAGTTGGAAGGAGGAACGAGGCCAGGCGCCGTCTCAGTTCTTTCACCAACCCGCGGCAGCTTGCTCCCCACGGCCCTTGTTTTTTACCATCTTATTTTATCTTCATTTTGTTCGAAAAATGGCTCAAAAGTATTAAGGCTGGTTTGGCTGGCATGGACACTATTTNTTTTTTTGTAGATTTTTATAAATTTTTAAAATTGAGTATGGTTAGGAACTTTATAAAACCTCAAAAATTTTAAATTACTACCAATATTTTTAAATGGTTTTGTGAAGAATATTCAAATTCAATAAGGTAGTTTCACTTTCGAGTCTTAGCGTGTCATTATAGCGTGTCATTAGGACGTTCAAAAATGTTTCTTTTCTCGAATTGGTCTTTTACCATATTCAAAAATGTTTCTTTTCTCGTTTTGGTCTTTTACCATATTTACTAAACATTGTACTTTGGGTTTGTTACAAATATCGACCAATCAATTCTGATATTTGTATTAAATTATAATAAATATATAAACTCAACACCATAACCAAACTAGACACCACCTTATATTTCTGTTCAATCAAGAATCGGTAGCGGCAATCGGCTATGGAGGGAGGTTTCAGCAAGGACACCCTGTGTTTTAGAGAGAAAGAAGGGCGCGCACTTTTTGTACGCCGTAGAGACCAGAAAGGATAGGAAATGAGTCAGGGAGAGGAACGAAGAAAGTGCTCGACCGAAATGTGAAGTTTTGATTCGTTTACAGTCTTTGAAGGTTCAAGAGGGACACGGCGGTCAAAGATTAGAACTTTACAACCATTATATATAACACAAGAGCCACCTTGTTCCTCCCCTCACCTATTTCAATTTCCATTAATATTTTGCATAGAACGAAGCAAGAAATTTGCAAAAAACAATTCTCCCCAAGGTTTCACAATTTGTATATATATATATTGATAATAATTTGAGCCAGACATGATAATTTTTCATCATCCGGCTCAAGTACAAATTAAACGAACAAGGTTGGGGTAGGGAAAAATCCTCCTCACTCGCTGTCACACCTCGTTTATACAGGAATTTCTTGCTTGTTTAGGGTAGGTCTATAAAGTCCCGACTCCACAAATTAAATGGACATCTAAACTGAAAGCTAAACTAAAAGAAGCTCTCGATAGGAAAAACGTGTGAGATAACATGGAACAATAGGAAGAAGAAACTATGAATCTACTACAAGCATGAAATGAAAAGGTCTACAGATCTTTTCTCTTTGTTTTCAAGAATGCAAGAATGTACAAGTAAAACTGCAATAATGATTGGAGACTTTATTTGTCCGCAAGATTGAGGACAAAGAAAGAGCATAAATTTAAAAATATATTATTATGTACACTCATTTGAGTCACAGTGTATTCATAGAATTCCTAAGATCCTACCGACTCTACTCTCTCTATCAAACTTGACAGACATTTCAAACACAACCCTAACACCAATTTTTGTACAAAACCTTATTTCATCGTCATAACTGGCTTGGCACCCCCAATCTCTGGCCGTATCTTTCTATTTTTTTAGGCATTTTTCAACCAAAACCAGTGAAACTAAATCGGCACTGGCCCGAAATGGGTTTTCAAGAATCCGATCTATGCTCGCTCAATCTATATTCCCTCTGGCATTAGAACATTTGCACTTAAAAGGTTCCCCCTTCTTGTAGCTTATCCAGTCCTCCAACTTGCTCTCTACATAGAAGCTATATAGATATCTTTCCTCCTAATGCAAAGAACGAAGCAGGGAAGAGAAGGAATATTGAGCAGGTACCATTTAACATTAGCTTAGATCAAAACCGGCATCTGCATTTATGGCATACATCAATTTGTTTGCCAGTTGCTCCTTGCTGCATTGCAGTTCACAAATCAGAGTCAACAAAAGTTCTTTCAACTTTAGCTACTAAATATATATATATATATATATATAGAATAGTAGAAAACTTAACCGAACAGCCATAGGTACATAACTGAACCGCCTCAAACTGAGACAGTTTAGTCGGTTCAATCTGTGGTTTGTCGTTCGGTTCAAACCATGTACACTGCAGGTGTTGGGTCTAGGGAATGGGCTGTTAGGCCAATGCCAATTGGGCTGATAAGCTGGCTGGACAAAGGCATTATGATATATGAATAAAAATGATGCAGACCCGTGAATCAAGCTCGTGACCTTGAGAATACAAGCCTAAATTTAAAGCCAACTCGACCACTATACTTTATTTTGCTTTTTAATAAAAATCACACCGGACAGTTCTGACAAACTGGACCGGTTCCAACTAGAACCAAAGCAGTTTTGGTCGGTTAAATGGTCTTTTTGAGTTTTTGGTTCACTTGCACCCCTACTCTCTCCACTGGAAAATCTAGCATGAAAATATTTTTTGCAACAATTTTTATTTGATTATTTTTCTAGAGAAAATATTAAAATTTTCAACAATTTAACGTAGAAGACAAACACTAGGCTACACCTTTTAGTTTCTTAACAAGTGACACTTTTCTCATACTGCCCGCATCTCTTTTTATAGTGTGTTGTTTCCTAATATCTGATTGCTTGCATCACAAAAACAAGATTCATAAAAACTAAAGGATGACATTTCATTTTTTCAGTTCAACAAGATAAAGAAGAATTATATTGACGCACCTTCTATAGGGTGGAAGCTTCAAAAGATTCATACAAGTCGCTGATGTAGGTAAGCGATCAAGAGCTTCTTCATTTGCATTACCAGCAGCCCTGAAACAGAAATAAGAAACTAGTGTCAAATTAATAACTCATCCATCTCGATCAAAGAAATATAAATCAGATACAGCTATCCTTGACAAACCAACATATTCGTGTCCGTGGGTATTAAATTGAACATTAAATAGCAATGTTTTTTTTTTTTTTCCAATGCATGATAATATATGTGCCTGAATACAGTTTCAACGTGTGAACAGGAATGCCTCACCAAGTCCTCATTAGACAACAATGTACCTTCTCTCCTACTGAGTTACAGTTTCACATGACACCTCACTTGCAGGGTACTTTAAATTAAGCTCAAGAACGAACAAGTTTATCCCCTTCCCGGGAAAACAAAACAAAAAAATAACAATTGTGATGACACAGTTTTAACAAAAGAAAGGAAAAAAATAAACAAAACATCAATTACCTTTGTATGCAAAAGCATGGCTCAAGATATCTAAAGCCAAGAAGCGGTCCTCGAGAGCAACCCGTCACAAACCTGATGAAAAAGCACAATCCAATTTTATACTTCTAAATTCCGGTTTTTCTTTAAGCCAACTAGAAACGAGATGTAACCAACAGCTAGTGTAATAAAATGACTCACTTCAGAAATTTCTTTTGGTTTACCACTGAGAAACTTTTGATAACTTCCCAAAACATCTCAATGACATAATGTTCCTGATAAGAATTCAACAGAAGAGAAAAACATGATTAAAAAATATAGGAGAGATTTTTTATTTATCATGGTTGCGCCTGACCATGCAGTGATTTCTAAATAATGCAAGTTCAAGTTTTGTTGCCATTGTCATAGAAACATAAGATGTGACTACAAGTACGAATAATAGTAACCAACAGTCTACAGCTATATATATATTTGTAAGAAACTAGCCGTCATTTTTCATTTAAGAAAAACCAAACTTCGATTAAAAATAAATAATAAATAAATAAATAAGAGGATAAGTCTAAATAAAGTAAAGTATAATGTGAGTTAACACATAATTACAAAAAGAGGACACCAGGGCACAAAAAGAAACCGATGATCTAGCAATGTCCCAGACATCTGTAGAAGAACTCTCTCGTCCTCTAAAGATTCTATTATTTCTCTCGCCCCACAAATACCACAAGGTAGCACACACCCTAACCTGCTTCAAAAATAGTTTCTTCCCCTGAAAGGCGGATGGAAGAGAAACTCCTCAAGAGCCTCCCTCAAACCTTAGAACATCTATAGTTGAAACCGAACTCCTTGAAGAGACCAAAAGAAAACTCACAATTCCACAGAATACAATCAAGGTCCTCAGTTGCCCTTCTACACAAAATACAACAATGCGAACAAACCAAAAAGAACCCTTCAATCGAGAGATTATCCAAGGGGTAAAATCCCAAAGAGACGGAAGGGGAGTGATCATCCTCCAATAAGATAGAGACCACTGAATGCTCTTATTAATTGATATAAATGAGGAAATAGAAAGCAAAGATGCTTGTCACCCTTTTGTTCCTTTTGGTAAGAAATCAAACTTCCATTCAGAAAAAATGAAATAATTACAAGGGCATAAAAAATAATAAAATAATAAAATAATAATAAATAAATAAATAACAAGGCACACGAGAAACCAGGGAACCCAAAAAGAAACTCCAGAAAAGGGCTACCCGTAAAGCAAAATCAAAACAAAATCAGAATTACAAAAAGATTTGGTGAGAGCCCAAAGAGAGGCATTAGATCTAGCCAGCTCCCAAACCTTGCCACACGATCTCTCAACCTATCTAAAGATCCTTTATAACGCTCAAACAAATACCCCAAATGATAGTGAAGAGATAGTGTGCCACAAGACTGTTATCACAAAAAGGGAAACAAAAAAAGCATATCCTCCACCGTGGTGAACCTGATTATATTACAAATCTAACAAAGCCCAAAGAGACAGAGCAAACTGATATATCGAAAGTCTTCAACCTGACACTTGCAAAGAATGCACTATGGTGGGGCAACACCAATGAAGAGAGATGTTGGACATGGGCCAAGACTCTCCCACGTAAAATTTAACACAAAAAAAATTACATTCCTACAAACTTTAAGGTTCCCAAGCAAGGAGAAAGCAGAGATAGGTGGGGCAGAGAAGGCACAGACAGCTTATGGAAAAAAGAGCTACAGGAAAAGCGCTTCAAAAGAACTAAAATATGATGTCCCTTCAATCACAGAGAAGAGAAAGAAGGTCCACCACCTCTAGAGCCTCTCTTCTAGAAAGAGGGCAAGAGAATAACGAAGAGGAAGAATCGAAGGTTGATAAGGCAAAAGCCACATAATGCAACTTCTTACTCGATATGTGTTATAACCGCAAGAGACTACTCAAAATCTTCCTCAAAGAGATCTAAGAGCCCTCCCCAAAAAAGGATTCACAAATTGAAAAGGCATGGGGAAAGCCGAAGCAATAGCCAACCAGCAATTTTTATTAGAGCCCTCAACCCTAAAATCTACTACCCACTCAAACAGATGCAAACCACACCTATTTCACAATAATCCTATACAACAACATATTAGTCTCCCTCAAGAAACTTCTTCGTCAACAGCACTTCATTATGTAATCTCAGGCTATCGATACCCAATCTCCTCAGCTCCAAAGGCTTCAAACTAACCCAGTGAAACCCGCCAACCTCATATACAATTATGAGATTTAAATGAGTCATCGTAATTCAGATTGCATGACTATAACACATGTTATATTCAATATCTTCAATCATGAATTATTACATTCAAAAAAAGATCAATCCTACTAATCTTACAAGATTTCAAAATTCTCTTAGAACACATACATAGAAAAGAAAATAAAAGAAAAATATATATGAAAAGGGGGTTCAACAGAACTTACTTTATGATAGCCACTTGAATAAGTAGTATGTGTCCGTAGGTCATCCACATCCAAGCCGTCCAGTGAACCCGATATCAAAAGCTGAAAAGTAGACCAGTCAAGGGCATCAAAATGAATTATCTTGGACCCACAAGACTAGCAACACAACTTTGATAGTATTTAGCAATTGACCCATGATGTGCACTAAATTATGGCTTATTTTTATGTTTTTCTTTTTTTTCTCTGTCACAAGGACTTTTGTTCCCTCATCTCTTGCCGTCATAAGGAATTTAGTTGCTGCAGCTAAAGAGTCCATTTAGGGCTATAAATGATCTAGTTTGCTTTGTATATTTTTCAGGTTTTAATGATTTGTAAAACTGAGCCTTTACACTTCTTTTAGTCATTAGCCTGACGCCTCTTTGCGAATGATCAACTTGAATCTTAATGAATAGACTAGTATCAAATCATCAAGGTTTTTGATAGTTGTAGGTGATCAGAAGTCACGCGATTGAACCTTCAAGTGAACCCGATAGACAAAACCCTAGATGTCTTAGAGTTCTGGCTTTGGGTGAAAGTTGAGGCAGGGCTCCCAATACCAGGCTATCAAAGGAAATGGTCGAGAGTCCTCCTAATCATTATAGGTTCTTGCTTCAATTCATTAAGGGTTTCACATCACATGAAAATTAAAGCTCAACATTATCAAAACCACTGTCCCCCTACCCATAAACTAAGAAAATATGAACTATGAAGAATAAAAATCCAAATCTAGGTGCTTAACCAAGAATTTATTGTACGTTCTAGGAGAAAAGACATTCCTCAAATTAACATTTTCCCAAAAAAGTATTGTAAGTACTAATATGAATGAGACAACGCTTGTATAAAGCCAAGAGGAGATAGTTCTTGTTCAAAGAAGTAAGATTCAAGATTCAATGGAAAAGTAAGTTGATGTGCAATGAAAAACAGGTCATCAAAAGATGATACAGCAGCAACCTTTTGATGCAAACCAGGTTCCTAAATTCTGTGAATCGTACCTGGAATTCATGTTCATTGAACATATCGATCCATTCTTTCTGTATAAGTTGCTGAAACCCTCTCAAGAAATGAGAACTTTGCTGCCGTATCTGTGGATGACATTTTTTTCTATCAAAGTCAGAAAAGGGCCTAGGGAGGACACTTTGGATAAACCAAAGACAAACTACGGCAATACCTGAAAGTTCAAACGATGATTGGCAACAAGATGAATGAATGTGATGACATTTTCACTTGTGACACGACGGTTTTTTCCTCCAGGGAGTAGCTCTTCTTCTGTTTGCTCTCCATATTCATTGTTTATAATAACAAAATATAGCTCCAGTTCAGAAATGTCCCCTTCAAAATGCTGTGTCCAGAAAATCAGATGGGAAGATCCCCAAATTCAAGGTAAGGAGTGAGAATGAGATTCTACCAGGATACTATTTTGATCTAGATCATTGATCAGAGAGGGAGTTCTTTAAAAGTAGTTACAGCTCTGATCACATCTGATCTTTCTAGAGATGTATTGGACGTGGTATCAGCTAAAAGTGATACAAGGGAATATATACCTTCAAGAAAATAAGGTGGCGATACAATTCAGGGTCTAAGGATGGCAAGTCATTCAGATAGTTGTACCTGTGGTGATAAGCATTGGCAAAATTCAAGTTTGGTTAAAGATTAACATATTTTCCCCACACGGAATAGAATTTCCATGTTTTTATACCAGGAAACCATGCAGTATTAAAATCTAATAAATCATATAGAAAGCAATGTACAACTCAGATACTGAAATCAAGAGCAGCCTTTATTCTAGTATGGAGTAACTCTGTAAATGAAGACATATGACATAATGAGAAAATGAATGCAGCATCAAACATCCTAAATTCCACAATTAGAAGTTAGCTACTGACGACCTCATCAGTGGGCAGTGCACCCAGAATAAAAAGTAAGATTTTTAGAACCCTAAACATGTCTAATAACTTGCAACCAGCCATAGCAACCCTAAACATAGCAAAACAGTAGACCATCAAGTCTTCTAAAACCTTACTTCTGTTTTAGCTTGCTCAAGAAGAATGTTGCAAAAGGAATATCAACAAGAATTCCTTCAAACATTGCCTACAGGAAGAAGGGTAAAATAACATCCCGTCAGAAATCGCTTAATGTGATTAAGATTTCTAAGCATGAGAATTAAAGAAGGATTTAAAACGTGAAGCATTGGAAAACCATTGAACTGAGCAGCAACTTCTATAATAGAAAAGCATGTAGAACACAGGATGCAATCAAGTGGGTGAACACTTTCCACTGTAAGAATACCGCAGATTTTAAACTACTAAATTGTATTTATATTCTTGTCAGGCGATACATTAATGTTTCAACATCCAACCAAAGTAAACTGCATGTATGCTTGGGCGTTATAGACATACCTTAGCCAAAAGAACTCCAAGGAAATGAAAAAATTGGAGATGTTGCTCATGTATCATTCCTGAACCAGGATTGGGGTAGAGCAAGTGATCAGCTGTTTCCTGGATTCCCAAGCAGAAAATTACTCAAATTAGAAGAATTGAACACTATGTGCTCACGTATCCCTTAAGTTTTAAGAAATAGATCTCGAACAACCAATTTTTATTTTGAAAAGTGATCTCAAACAACTATGGCAGTCTTATCGTAATTCATATTGTCCAATGACCCCGCAACAATTACAAAGTCATCCTAATAATAAAGAATGTCATGATGACCTTAAATAAACCATACTGCACATCAAAGGCTGCCCGTGTAATGTTCTCCATGAAATCTTTGAAAATACCACCACCATCAATTCCAGCCTCCTCAACTCCAAATTCATTAACAAATGACACACGTATCTGCATGCAGAAAACTGAAGCAATTGATCCAACAGAGGCAGATAAATAAACAATTACAACTAACACTACAACTAAAAGATCCAAAAGAGGGAGGGGGGAAGGGGCTATTTCANAAAAAAAAAAAAAAAAAAAAAAAAAAAAAAAAAAAAAAAAAAAAAAAAAAAAAAAAAAAAAAAAAAAAAAAATGTAAGGTCGCAACTAAAAGTGCTGAAAGGTCTCAAATTACCGATCCTCGAAGATCATCTTCAGACAATGCACTCATCTGACTAAAAGCATCCTCCAATATATGATCTCGCCGAATTCTAAACCGGTTTCTAGCAAAAACCGCATGAGATCCATTCCTTTGCCTAGCTGCTGTTAGTTGTGACTGAAATGGGTTTTAGGGAAAATAACTAAATAAAATACCTTAAATATTTCTAAAACTCACTCACCCCAAGAAATATATATTGTGGATAAAGAAATCAAACAACAGCTTGCTTACAGTGAAAATCTTAACCCTGCTTGTAAACGGTACTAAAAAGGGAGCTTGCTTAAGTATATCATGTGCTCTGGTATTTTCTATCACGGCCTACAAAGAGTTAAAAGCCAAATAAATAATTAGAATGAGGGACAGATAACAGATCATTAAAACCTGCGTATTCAACAAGAATAATTACCTGAGAAATGAAATAATCATTCACGGCATCAGCATGGAAGTCACTGGGGGGTGTAAATTGCCGTCTATTGTTCCAGTCTTGCAACTACAATAAGGCCATTTAATTTTAGTAGACAAACAAAACGAGGAAATTAATAAGATACAAGCACAAGCCTTTCTCAAGAAATTTCAATGAAGCTAAACGAAGGAAGAAAAGACTTTTTCTGTCTGGTAAATCTCTTGCGCTCATATAACATAGAATGGCATCATAAAATATCAAATGGGGATATAGAATTTAAAGCAGCCAACAAGAAAATACACTACTCAAATAACTGATATACCTGTGACAGGAGCTCTGAGGCAACAATTGTAACCCTGTATTGAATGAATTCAACGGTGTGCCTCTTAGTAACATGGGCAGTAGCGGCAGGTTTTGCAGAATTACTAGGAGCTGTAGGACTCACCCATAAAAGCTGCCATAGGGCCTGCAGAAAGTAGAATAAACGGCAACATTACAAATATGACTACCCTAAACTAAGTATCCCCTTCTAATTCTTTCTCAAAAAAATCTAAAGCAGGAACTATTTTTATCCAGAAATGAAGAAGAAAAAATCTGAACACCCATGTTAAGAAAGTCTCTACTGAGCACGGCATTGCAGCAACGTAGTTACAAGGTGGCTTTCAAGAAAACTTGCCTGCCTCAAAATAATAATTAGACATCTGATATCCTTTAATGATAGTGGCTTCTCCTGCTCATAAAACTCCTCATTGTCAATTATTGTCAACATGTGCCTGATCCATAATAAAAAAAAGCAATCAGGACATACCAAATCTTACAATATTACCACACATAACATCAGATCAGGGATCAAAACAAAGTTCAAAAAGTAGATAAGCAGGAATAAAGTAGGTAATATTACTTGTACACAGGACAGAAAACAGCCAAAGGTAATAGCCAACCAGGTGCATCTCCTGATAAATATGCCAACTTCTCCGAAAAGGACGACCATTTTTGGTTCTCATGGCACTTTTTTATAAAATTCCAAAGTACTGGAACTAACTCTGTTCTGTATGCTAGAACGGTCATAATTTGCTCCAGAGGTAGTGTATTGAAAGTGACATGCAGAAAAGCACAGGCTGTACCAACAGCTTTGACCTCTTTATCATCAGGACCATCATAAGGCCCACTAACTTGGGAAATCTGCCCAAATAAAGCATTTGCCTGGGAAGCACAAACCAATTCCATATTGTTAAAAGAAATATAGATTTTCTGATTAATTAAAATGTTGCCTTCGAGGAATGAGACCAGAAGATATACCAACTGCAGGAGAAATCGTGGATCAATAGCATCACATATCTGCTTCTCAACATTTTTATTCAATGGTAGCTCTATTTCTTGATCAGACACGACCACATCGTCGTCACCCAATGCAGCACCTATTGACAACATACAGATACAAAAAATCATTGGTCACATAGATGGAAAGACTGATGAATTAGATAAAAAATTCATGAACCAAAGCCTAAAACCAAAATGAAGATAACGGTGAATACATACTCTCTTCCATATCTCTAAGAGGTGATTTCATCGAAGGAAGTAGTTCCAACAAGAATGTTGTGATGGAAGCAAGATCTACTGCCTATCCACATCAAGTAAATAAAAAATGGGCTTAAAATTATAATTTCAATAACCACGGATCCTTAGAGTGTACAGGATTTGAGCACCAATAACTGCTCACTACAAATCTGTAAAGAGAACTTTTTTTGCATAAATCATATTAAAAAAAAGAATGAAGTACATGCATATTCTATTTCTCTTCAAAGAGAAAATGTGATCTTTAGACCCTCAGTAACACCATTATATCCAAACAACAAGGTTAATGGGATTCATTACTTCACTTCAGATGGATGAGCATGGGAGAAAAGATTTTGTGATCACAAGCCACGATAAAAGGTTGGGATAGCTTAGATTGTGTCAAAACATCAATTTTAGTCAGTATATCCCAAGAAGAGGAGGATGACACGTGCAACTTTATCAATTGGGTAAAGAGATAGAGGTGCTAAATGTGTAAAGAAGAGCTCAAAAAGAAGTAATATACATCAGCTAGTTACCAATTCGGATGAGCAGTCAGGCTGAGATAGAGCAGTTCTGGAAATTTCTAATACATTTCCAAGAAGGCATGCATAGCCAGGAATGTCAGCTGTTACATCCTTTGGGAGTACATTTGCGTAATGTTGAACACATGATGCCATCTGATGAATGTAATGTCCAATCAACCCCCGTCTAGCGAAAACCTAAAAATAGGTACGCTAATTTGTAAGTAAATAAATAAATAAAATAAAAGGTACACTAGTTTGTAAGAAAAGGAATAAAGGAAAACAAGTTTGTACTTAAAAAAAGTTTAAAGAAGTTCAAAAGTCCAATCAAACTCTAAATTTCAACAAAATTATCTGTAAAGTAGGAGGATAAAATCAAGCAAAGTTGGTGAATGCAATGTCCAATCAAACACATATTTTTTTAATAGAAACTTATAATTGGATATATTGTAGCCATAAGAAGCAAGACAGCCTAAAGGCTGAGGGTGGAGGTAACCCCACCCACAAAAGAGCTTTCCAATTTTTAATAATCATGGAAAGTACAAGAAAAATCTTTCTGATTTGAACTCCACCAAGTCAGGGAATATCTGCAGGTATAAATTATAGGAAGAAACCTACCTCCTTTAAGTAAGGGAATGTCTGCCACAGTAAAGGAAGAGTAAGAATTTGGGAGGAGAAGCTCCAATTGGGATCAACACGTGGGCAACAGCATGGCTTCTCACCAACATGAGAACTCAAAAGAGAAAGCAAACGTTCTAAAGAAGGCACTGAACTGCTGGGATGCGAATCTTTAGTTTCCTGCAATAGCTTGAATGTGAATTAGTTCTCTGAAAACACCAGCAGAGGATGATACTGACAAAACAGAATAGCTCAAAAGATCACTTGCAAGTGAAACCACAAAGCAAAAATTTACACAAGGTAGAAGAAAAAGGAAGTACACATATACCTTCCCCGCCAAAGTGATATCCCTAATCAGCACATATGCATTTCTTTCCAGAAAGTAGCCAACAATCTTACAAACCCATGGGAGTTCGGGTTGTAATAAGAAAACAATTGCATCTAACAATAGAGTCGCAGGTGTGCTAGAGTTCTCGGGTGCAGCAAAAAGTTGATTCCTCAATTGGTTTCTAGTCAGAATAACACCAAGTAAGAATAATTTGCAAAAAAAANAAAAAAAAAAAAAAAAAAAAAAAAAAAAAAAAAAAAAAAAAAAAGGAAAGAAACAACAACAACAATTTATCATATAAAAATGTTGAATTTCTTTAGATCATGGTTAAAAGAAGTGAGTCAAGTATAGCTGCCTAAATAAAATCTATGAAATATATCATATACGACTAAAGGAGCATAGTAAGCCAACAAAATCAACAATGACAACCGTCAATTTTACCATTCAAAATGTTAAAAATCAGAACTTTTTTATAAGGAATATTAAAATGGAAAATCTTATTACCTATTATGATATACTGTCTGGATGCAAGCGTATGCAAATTTCTTAACTCTGTAATCCACTAAGGCCTTGTTGGATAAATAATCCTTGCCAGCAAAGATGCTCAATACGTCCCCTATTTATGTGATGAAAAGAAATGTTAAAAAGCACCAGCAGTAAGAAATACTATAACGGTTATCAATCTGAGAACCTAGTCCAGAGGCAAAACTACAAATAGCAAAAGAAGGGTAATACAGTGGTTCAGAAAGCAATCAATACTTTAAGGATTTCCATTTGTCACTTATATAATAACTTCCCAAAAGAAAAACCTCATAATAAACTTGAGTAGCACCCAATAACATGCCTAATGTTTCCATCAGCGAAAATGAGTAGTCTAAATACATTTGACAAGGAAATATATCAACTGGCTTCCAAATAACAGTTATATGACTAGAATTTGTTTTGTCCAACTTCAAGAAAATAAAACAGATAAATATAGATTACAGTACAAAAGATGCTGCAAAGGAATGAAGTTTCTGAAAAATGGTACTACCCCATTATCTAATAATGACAACATATACGGTTCCTCCATATTGAAGGAAAAATTTTAAACAAACAAATAAATAAATAAATAACGTATATGCAATTCTCTTATTCTTTACATGTGAGAGAGGTGAAAAAGGAAATACAATGCGAACTACGAAAAAAGCACTCACAGAAATGGAGCAAATCTAGACTAAGTAAAAATGGTCTATGAAAACACCAAATAATTGGCTCGGTTTTCAGAGAAGAAAATACTTGTGTAGTTACCATTGTCTCGAACAAATTGCTGAAGTAACCGACAAGCCTCTACAAGAACCGAAAAATCACCGGTGTGTTTTGCATTATAGAAAAAGAGTAGCTGGTGGAAAAACTCTGAATCAGGACCAAAACAATGCCTGAGTTGAAGTGACAATTTGAGATTAAAAATATATATATATCAATGATCAGATTAAAAATTGGCATCTACAGTTGTTGTCTGAACAAATAATGTCAAGAAAACTAGAGGAACTCAATTGAAATAGGAGGAAGGAAAAAGATTATTGTTGTTAAATAACAATTATATGTAGATCTTAAGTTCTACCTGTCAACTTTCTCACAATGCTTTCCATAAGTATCATGAAATTGCTCTCGCATCCTACAACATGCAGCTTCAGATACCTTTCTCCCTCTGAAGCATTTCTGTAGAAATAAACTAGTCAAAATAAAGATTAGAATATAAATACGTGACTTGACATGATGAAAGTCCAAGAAAGCCATTTAGTAAATGTAAAATCCAAAGAGGAACTACTCTCAAGGGTATAAAGTAAATAACAAATCAGTAGAGTATATAATAGGAATCGAATGATCCTGCTCCAAGGAAAAAACAAAAGACAAAAATCCTGTTAGAGAGGAAGTACATAATTAACTCTTTATCTAATTATCCCGAATGTTGATATAAGCTGGAGATCCTCTTATCTACTTTGAAAACAATAGGTAAGTATGAGAACTGAGGTAAGCATCAATATCCCAAACATGCCGACTCTGCTGAGACAAAGATGAGCTTACCTTGATCTATTTTAAATTTAAATTCGTTTTATATGTTCTTTCCTTCATGTATATATTACATCTCTAACTTAGATTTACAATATGATAAAACATGGAAATAAACCCAACGAAGAATAACTGGGAGCCTTTAATCGGTACATATCGAATTGTCCAGCTAGATCAATGCCTGTAAGACATTTGCCAAAAAGGACAAGGTGTTGATTGTCCAGCGTATATAAAAGAAGAGTTCGACATTTTATTTCCCCCGAAAATGAAGTGGCAGAACGGCGCAATTCACCGCCCCACATTACACGCTATCCTAGAACAGGAGACAGGCAAAACAGGCGAGCAAACCACACCTCTATCTACGATTATAAGATACCGTGCGTCGAATATATCGAAATCCTTAAGGAATCAGACATGAAGTTCGCCAATTATCAAAAGTGATTTTCACATCCACATCAAGAAAATATATATAAATATATATATATGTGTGTGTGCATGTATAGAGGGGACAAGAGGAGACAAAGACCGCTGCAGTCAATAATCCTCGAGCAATTTGGCGTTGCCATATAATGCTGGAAATTACAAATTCACAATTGAAATAAAGAACCAACAGCAAATAGCAAAACACACACATAACTAATCGACTCGATTCATGATCAATATGAACTAAACATGAAATTGAAAGGTCGATCAAGAAACGCAATAGGAAAAGGAAATAGAACCTGAATTTTGAGAGCAGCAAAATTTTGCTGCCTCAACGACAATCGGCGGTTTCGCTCCAATCTAGTCTGCTCAAGAAGCTTCTGCCTATCTCTTTCCTTGGAACTGCGGCCACCTAAATCAACTCGCTTGCGAGTAGATGAATCGCCCGTGAAGAACATCTGCCGAGTCAGGAATCCAACTAATTCAGACCTAGCAGAGCAGCAGTGCGAAGGCGAATTCAGTGAGAAACGATTGCGATGAAGATGGAATTTGAGAAATTGAGGTAGACGTAGAACCCTAGAAAAGGAAAATCGGAGCAGAGGACGAGTTAGCGTGGCTCGATGGCTGCCTTCGGGGAGAAATGGAAGCGATGCAAATATTCAGAGCGAAGGCGCAATTTCGTGGAAGTATAAAAGAGAAGGCTTAATTGTCAAGAAAGGGCGATAGCCAAGAAGAGTTCATTCATTATTGTTTGGTGCGACTGTGCGCAGGTACATTGCTCCTCAATAAAAATACAAAATAAAAAATAAAAAATAAAAAATAAAAAATAAATACACTCACTCTTCGCAATAGTATAATATTATCTACTTTCAGCATAAGCTTTAATAGCTTTGTTGTGGGCTTCCCCAAAAGATCTCGTACCAATGGAGAGAGTATTCTTTGATTATAAACTCATGACCATTCCCTAAATTAGTCTACGTGTGACTTTCATCATCCAACACCTTCCCTTAATCGAGAGTCATTTTTTACTATACCTTCGAGGAGGGTTGACTCCTTTTTCTTTTGAAGTCATTTGTTCGACATTTGAGGATTTACCAATCTATTCACACGACTAAGTTTTTGGGCATGGCTCTCATACTATGTTAGATGAACACGACTCTCCACAATGATATGATAATCAAATAATACTCTCTCCTTGGTACGAGGCATTTTGGGGAAGCTCATAACAAAGTAATGAAAGTTGTGTTCATCTAACAATGATAATCAATATATCGACGAAAATCGTTTATCTACCTCTCATATATATATATATTTTGAAGGTTTTGAAAAAAATTAAAGGTGTTTTTAAATATTTTTGAAATTTAATGATATTTTATTTTAAAATTTAATAGTATTTTTATTTATTTTTTTAAATTAATAATATTATTAAAACTTTTCGGATATTTTTTAAGGTAAAATCCAAATTTCAAAAATATTTTTATTAATTTAGATTTATTTTTATTTGGGTTTGGTTAATTTTTCAAAAAATGTAATAATTTATTTTTATTTTTGAAACATTAATATGTTTGAAGTTATCATTAAAAATAATAATAATTAATATTTATATTAATGATATATTTTTATGAGATTTTGATTATTAAGGTAAAATAAATAATATTCTTTTAAATAAGGTAAAAAATGAACCATTTGAAGCGTCCTAACATATATATATATATATATATATATAGCATAAACATAAACAAGTCACGCAATTATAAAAATACAATACCTATAGGGGCCACAAAATAAGAGTTGCTCATATAATAAAGAGTCATCCAACTAAAACCAACAAAAAATACGATGCCGGTAGGGGCCACAAAACAGGCATTGTTCATATTACATGCCCACCGGCTTCTCCCTTAGCTCGTCCCCGAACCATATCTTATGAGCAAAAAATAAAAAATATGACAACGTCGCAAGAGATGTAGGAGAATGTCGGAGTCATCGAATTTCGAATTTAAATTACGAAACTTTACCCAAATTAATAATCTTTAATATTGTCGTATTCAGCCCAATTACTCGATATTATATATATATAGATGAGAAAGCAAAATAAATAAATGAAATCTATATTTTCACATATTTTATGAAAAAAATTGTTATTTTAAGTTATAGAAATGTATTTCTCACATTATTATTTTTAAATCTCAGTAAAATAAAATAATAATAATTATATATATATATATATATTAATTAACAATTATGTGATATTATACATTGTTTTAGACGGGTCAATCCAATCAACTCGAAAACGACGTTCGAGTTTTATAAATAGTATTTTTTAAATAATTAAAAAAATAATCCATTAAATATTTTTCACTTATTTCTATTATAATTGGGCTTGGGCGAGAGTCAAAGGCATGTGGTCTGGGCTAGAAGCTGTGGAATGAAAGTGAAAATGGGCAGCGCCTTTTTACGAGAGGCCCGTGAGAATTCTCAACGTTCAATTTTGTGTCTAGAAGGTCCGTGAACCTTAAGAAATTTTGAACGAAAGCTCAGGGACTAAATTGTAATTTTAAAAGTTCTGAATCATACTCGACCATTGTCGACATGTATTACTTATTTGTAGCGATTATTTATTTGTCGATAAATAAATTTTTCACGATTATATATTACAAATTTTTTAAAATTATAAATTGAGAAAAATATATTATTAA